>NC_056746.1:1421748573-1421968573 GCF_019279795.1 Protopterus annectens | reverse complement strand
CCTTCACACCATCTGCAATACCCATTGCCATAGTTAGATGTGACTGCTGCTGTACCGGACATTACATGTACCTTGTTATGCTCCTTTCCCTAAGGGCTACCTGGGCCTTGCAGTACCAGCACAACACTGATGTACACATGGGTTGATAGGCATGAGATACCCACTGAGATTTGGAAAGTGTGTATATGTGTGCATGTGTGTATATATGTAGGGTACAGCATTCCAAGGCTACATACTCCTATTACAATTCACATTGCCACACAGTATTAGGGATAGTGATGTTGCTGCCCATAGGAGAGGCATGACAATGCAACACCCTACTATGCCTGTAGCATGTGCATTAGATGCATATCCCTGTAGTATCACTCTTGGGATGGACAAGGGGTTGTATTGCAGTCCTGAACCCACCATTAAGGAAACCACAGTAAAACATTTCTCCAAAGCCAACTTCATGCTTCTTAAGACAAAAGGGGTGAACTTCATGACACCCATGCAGATGAACAATAAAGTTATGACTGCTGAATCCTACACAAGTGCATGCTATAAGCACTTACACGAGTGCATGGGTCGTGCTCTCCCAAACAGAACTAATATGCTATTTTGCAAAAAAACGAAGCCAATCCATTGGTTCCCTGCCATAAGCAAACTCTACAACAGAAGGAAGACACTGTTGCAAAACCGAGTAAAATCCCATGAGTGGAGGAGCTCCCTGGTCAGCCTCAGTAAGAAGCTGAGATCCCTTATAAGATCCTCCAAAGCTAGCTACGAAAACAAAATCACCACTGATTCTAAGGGAAACCACAAAGCATTCTATAGCTATGTCAAGAATCTCAATGGCAACACCAAGATCTGCTCTGAGTTACAGCACAATGGCATGACAATTACAGAACCAACTGATATTGCAAACATCCTGGCAGATAGGTTCAGTGCTAACTTTACCCCCCTCTCACCCTCTAAAGGGCCATATCTATACAAGAAGAATGCAGAGTCCCTGTAATCACATATATGCAGGTAAAAGCTGCACTCTCTAAAACCAAAAACACAGCATCCATGGGACTGGACAACATCCCACGCTGCGTTTTACAAGAACTTCAGAATGAACTGGCTCCCTACCTGAGCACCATGTTCAATCATATTCTCACATCAGGCTTTGTGCCCACTGAATAACACACAGCAACAGTTATACCACTCCACAAAGGGGGAGCCACCAATGATCCTGGGAAATATCGTCCTATTAACCTGATGAGCCTTTTCTGCAAGGCCATGGAATGTATCACCATGAAACTCATAAACAAAGCCATTGGTAACCTCCAAACACTGAAACACACCCAGTTCAGGTTTGTGAAAGGCAGATCATGCCTTCTGAACCTGATTGACTTCTTTGAAGCAGTCACCAAAGCCATAGACAAGGGTAAGGTGATTCACACAGCCTATCTTGACCTCGCCAAGGCTTTCGACACCATCTTCCATTCTGGAATTATAGTTAAACTTATTAAACTAGGTATAAATCCTTACATCACAAGATGGGTTGCCAACTGGCTCACTGACAGAGCCCACACTGTAAAGGCTGCAGACTCCAAATCTGACTTCAAACCAGTGACAAGTGGAGTACCACAGGGTTCAGTCCTGGGACCTCTCCTGTTTGGTATCTACGTCTCTGAAGTACAGGCTAACACATAAGGCCTTTGGCTAATGAAGTTTGCAGATGACTGTAAACTAGGAGCCATAGTCGAGTCTCCAAATGATGTAGACATCCTACAGAAGGGCCTCACTGAGACAGATGCTTGGTGTCAGAGACATGGCCTCAAGCTTAATTCCAAAAAGTGCATTGTCATCCCCTTTGTTAAAAACTCTGTACCCATGAACTACCACATAAACGGCAATCTACTTAACACCGAATATATGATAAGAGACCTTGGGACCCAGGTGGACAGTAATCTCTCCTTTGATAATCACATTGCCGCAGTAGTCAGGAAATCCTTCTATGTGGCACACCTCGTCACAAAAGGGTTCTCATCCAGGAAAAAAGAGGCCATTGTTCCCCTCTACTCGACACTCATTATACCCATTATTGAGTACAATGACCCTTTTTGAATATACCTCACAAGACATCTGCAGCAGCTGGAAAGGCCACAGAAGTACCTCACAAAGTGGATTACTGGCCTCAAACAGATGCCCTACACTGACCATCTCAAAACACTCCAGCTTTACTCTGTAGCATATCGCCTACTCCGAGGAGATCTCTGCCTAACATATAAAGCTATTTTAAACCCAGAGCTGTTGGACATGCTGCACCTAAAGAAATCCCAGTCCCTCAAAGCTACATGCTCTAAGGACTTAAACCTTGTCACCACAATAAACAGGACACGCTGGAGGGATAGATTTCTGTCCCCGAGACTTCCTATACTCTGGAACAAGCTACCCATCTATGTCAAGCAAAGTTCCTCATAAGCACTCTTCAAGAAAAATCTTAATGAGTGGATGGGAAATAGGAAATACACCCCGGGGATCACTTCTGTGGCTCTGCTCAACAGAGGCACAGGAAATTAACTTTCTTGGGTGGCATAAGCCAGGGAACCTTGTTGGGTAGGCTTACTTACGCCCTTGGGCTGATAGCTTACTACTTACCTCTGAATCTATGAACCTATAAATGTGTGATGATGGGTATGACAGAGTGTCATCATGGGTTCCAGTGAGTTCAATATCCACAGTGGGGTGTGGGTGCTGGGTATACTGTCATTACACTATGGTACCCCCGGTACATGTCCCATGTACCACTGTATGGTGACCACTGTCACCATCAACCATACAGGTGACTGATAACACTATCCAGCCCAGTTATGCATGTGCTGTGTGCAGCCTACCTGTAACACATTGGACACACTGACAGGTTAGTTAGCACTGATAGGCCCAGGTCTCTCGGATATGTGTCTGACTGTTATGTGTTTGTTAATGTGTATATGATGATATGTCACACTATGTATTGTCCATATACAACCATTACATCCCCCATCACCATATTGTATATGCCTGGGGATGTTCTGCATGTTCTGCATGTACCATGTAACCTGGAACACATCTTATCCTAAAGGCTGTGTGGTGTGTGCAATTAAAGCCACACACATCAGTAGCACTACATATCTAGGTAGGGGTCTACTCCCAGTGTTGCCAAGTAAGAGTGTGCGTGTATGTGGAGGGATCTACTTCAGGTTGCTGAATATACATGTCCCAGGGGATCATCTGTCCATGTGGCACAGGCAGTAACTGTTAATACAGACCTGTGACACGTGTTCAACTGTTCCCAGGATATGGCACAACCATGGTGTCACCACAGTGCTATATCCCTTGTGATATATGGCAGCAGGCCATCTTTCTGCTGACACATGTACACCTACAACACAAATGGATAACATTATAGAAACCACAATCAATCAATGTTACTAACAGCTATAATGCATCATGGCTGGACAGCTACACTACTCAGCATGTAAGCATTAAACATTACTGCTAGCAACATGTTACACAGCAGTACATTGGTACACTGTAGTACAGTCACCGTGTGCATCAGAACCATATTAGCCTGTCCCTGCATCAATGTTATGGATGACAGGGATGTGACACAGGTTTCATCATATGCACAGGGTGTGTTGTTGATTCGTCAGAGACCTAGGGTGGGCCATACTTTTGACACCATGTATGTGAGTGAGGGGTGTAAGTTACTGATTTGGCCGTGGTGATGAGGTGTGTGTAGGTATGGGGTTGCCCTAGGTGTGGTTGTATTGTGTGTGGGTATGCATGCACACAGCTCTGTCAAGTGGCTTCCCTATACAGGTGTTTCTTGGACAGCTGCAGATCATACCTGGCAGGGTGTGCAGTTTACCGCCTCCAGCCCCAGACACAAGAACTGTGCTTGCCAGGGGTTCCACGGGCATGTCCAGTTACAAGCCTTGATATGCTACTCTCCCCTGATGATGACATATTTCTGCTGGAACCAAGTCCCTCCTGGGACTGACCAGGGCCACATGCACGTGGCCTGCTGTGGTGTGCTGTGGACAGAGCCCCCCCTGCAGTGCTGAGGCTGTTACTGCCACTATGGGAGTGGCTTGGTGTCCTTGCATGTCCATGTTGACCTCCAAATGGTGTTGCTGGTCTACGTCCACATGGCCATCGCACCAGTCTCACCACATGCTCTAGCACAAACACTCCATGGTCGATGAGGCCCAGCATTTCACCCAACCATGTACCCATGACCTCTGTATAATCATGGAGGGCACCTGCAAGATAATGGATGTTGTCAGATGAAAAAGCAGCCATCCACAGCCTCAGACCCTGTCTGGTGCACCGTTCCATACATACCTGCACCTCCATGACAGCCTAAAACATCCGTCTGGTGGTACCAGATGTGGCACTTCTGCCAGGGGCACAATGACCAGCAGCCCTCCCAGGAGCACCCCAGTACATCTGCCTATGTGGTACCCTGCCGGACATCTGGCTATGACTGCTGTGTCTAGATACCACACTGTCCTGTGCACTACCACCAACTGCCAATTGTTCCTCTGCTATGGCCACTGGTGATGGGGTATCTATAGGCACTATGACTGAGTGCGGGGATGGGGTGGATAACAGGGGGATGTCAAACAATGGTGCAGTTTCTGCCTCTGACAACCCCGCCTGTGCCTCAATACACCTATCATCATTTTCAGTGTTTGTATGGACACCAACATCAGACTGCATGCAGGAGGGACACTTACCCACCTCACCACCTGTGAGGAGAAAACAAGAAATGCACTTTAAGACCTGTACATCATTGCTTAACAGTACACACACACACACACACACACACACACACACACACACACACACACACACACACACACACCCTGACATTCCACCATAATACCTACCTGTCCCTGAGTTTATTCTTGCAAGTTCCCCATCCTGCCTTACACTTGGAAACTTACACTCATTAATATCTATCATTAATGTATCATTCTTCTAATTGCCTAGACAAGTGATCACAAAACTTGACCTGTTACTCCTTTACCTCTTTGAGTTGATTAGAGTCGGTTTACAAGGACTCACTGCTGTCATCCAGTGTTCATCCTGCGTATGTCCGGACATCATGAGCATGGCCCCCATATGTTAGGAGCTACTACTGTCACTCAATAATGTTATGCACTGGAGAGTCATATGCAACTATTGCTCAGTAGATGCAAGATCTGTTGCTTAATCAACTTATTATGTGGACAACAGTAATATTTGGACACACACTCTGGTGTTGTCTAGTAATTCCCCATGCATCTGTAGTGCTACATACGTGGATAATCTTTCACCTTTCTGGTGATTGCAATTTTAACAGCATACCTGGTGTCTAGTTTCCCTCCCAATACATGTTCCATGCTACAGACCTTATTATACTATCAGCTGTCCTGAGATTACATATCAGAGAAGTATTCCTGGTGTCTCATGTGTCAGCCCATGTCCATGTATTGCATGAATTCAAAGGGAAGTAGTGACGTATGAACAACCCCACAATCACACATGTGCATACATGGACACCCACACAAACACACACATGCATACACATACACACACACATCTTACATGCATCAAACCCTCTCCACTCCACCACATTGCACCTACAGACAAAATAACCCCCCACCCCCCACACACACACTTACAGGTGAGGTTACACAAAGATAGTACACATAGACCTTCCATTACCCTTCTGTCAACATGCATAACATAAGGTACTCAACAGCATGCAGTGCCACTATAGTCAATCCATGCTAGCAACAGTAAACATGTGTGTGATGCATGGGCTGTGTTAGTGGGTGAGTCTCCTTCCCCTGGAAAACAGTGCACCCATTAACACAATATTGATGTGCACCTGTTCATCACCCTGTCATGTACTGTGCACCATACCTCACAGGTGTACACACCATTGCTGAATGTGCATTACTGTGTCAGTTATGTCTGCTCTGCTACTCACAGCCCCTATGTGTTTTTCCGACACATACTCTGATTTACAGATGTCATCATCAGCAGTGCATGTATGACCAATACGATACTATTACACTGACAACCGTCAAACCTTACCATGGCTATGGGAAGTGTACACACCCTTATTGATATGACACCTTCTTCCTTGATATGTCACGGGACCACATTACTGCATATGTTACAGGAGCCTGATATGTGACATATGTCCTGTACAGTCAAATGCAGTGTCAAACAAATGTTTTAGTTGTGCTGATGCTGACTGAGATGCATACACTTTGTGGGTGCATATGTGTGCACGCCCTTATTATGATGATTTGTTGCACCTACTGTTATGTGTACTACAGTAGTCACTATTCCTGGCAGGGGTATACTAGCATGGGCCATTTGCATTTGCCAGTATACGGTCAGTCTGCCCTAAACATGTCCCCCCAACTCTGCATGATTCCAAGGTCAACTCATGTGCACATCCCTTGGAGTTCACACACTGCCATCACTATTGCTGTGGAGTTATAGTTACATCTGCCACAGTTCCTGACCCTGACTGTGTGCAGATACAGCCATTCCTAGCATCCATTGGATCCATGCTGCAGTGCACTGTTGTGTCATGATGACACCCAGTCTCCACCTTCAGCCTTTTTGCAGATGTTTGACAGCTATAGCCTACAAGTGTGTCAGTTTGCAGTGTCCCAAACACTGAACACCACGTGTAACAGCCTAGTCCCAGCTAATGAATGGCAAACATACAGGTGTACACTGGCACGGTACAGATGGGGATGGTGGGCCTGAGATGGGGGTGAAGTATTGGTTGTGCAGCACATGTATCTTACGTGATACTGTCTGTAGGTTTCCAACGTGGTCTTGGTACACCAGTACACATTGCAACGCATGCCTTTTGGGGACCTCTTTTGTTATGCATACGCTAACTGTAGAGAGGCCTGGCTGATGTTTCCTGTGGTACAACTGTCACATCTGATTACCTTAACCCATAGACCACGCGTTTGCAGAATCCAGACAATTGCTGACATGGGTACTGCACAGCCTGTACTTGCTAGACATTCCTGCAACCCCCTCAGTGTTGTGGCATGTTACTAGGCAGCCTACATGACCGTTTTGCTACATGTGACATCATTTGTCTTGGATGGCCATCTGTTTATTTCCTACATCATTCCTGTCCCATACGTCATTGCCACATACATGACTGTCTGCACTGTTTGCCATGGTATATGCAATAAATAAAAAAACATCTACAGTTCAGCAGTAAAAACCAAGAAAAAAGCACACAAATCTGCTGAGTGGGGTGTCTGGATCCAAGAAATCTTCACCAATTGTGAATAATTTTCCAAAAGTTTATTAAAAAACACTCTCTTAAAAATAAAAACTGCAGTGGTTAAGCGCTTTCATCTATCATACAGACTTCATCAGAACACCAATTTGTGTAACATGATAGTTTAAATAGTAAAATAAGCCAATCAGCTCCATAAACTAATCAAATAATTAATACATAACTTCATCCTCTTAAAGTGCAAGTGCTAAATATATAAAAAATATGTATGAATAAATAATCTATATAGTTGCAACATATACTTCAATGCCTTTCTCAATTTGTGTAACATATATACCTAATAAATATAATGACTAATAAGTAACAAAAATCACACTTTAGATTTCAGAATGACCTTAATAGATTTACCATAATTTATGCCAGGATGTACCGTAGAATTTAATAAAATTTGCCATCTAGTTTCTCTCTCATTTAATTTCTTAGTAATACATCCCCCTCTAGGGTTTCCTCTCACCTGCTCTAGTATGGCAAATTTAAATTCAGCACATCCAGGACTTTTGGCCAAATGTCTGTATAAGGCATTGGTTTCGTCTGTTTTCCTTATACAATAAAAATGATCGTAAATCCTGTTCCTCAGACACCTGTCAGTTTTTCCTACATAGAAACAGGAACATTTTGTACATTTGGCCAGGTATACCACATGCTGTGTGCAACAGTTGCCATTCTGGAAGGTTAAAATAGACTGACTAATGTTCTCCAGTTTTAGCATGGCTACTTCCATGATTGCATAGCACTGATTACAGTTACCACATTTGTGGGTGCCCCCTCCCTATTTCCATTCTTTGTATTATTAATCTTCATCTCAAATTTATTCTTAAGGTTAAAACCTGTTTTGTACATAAAAAAAATGGTTGCTCCCCTGTTAACTTGTAAATATTGTCTTCGGAATTCAAGATGTTCCAATTACGTGTAATTACATTACAAATGTCCTTAGCAAAATTTCCATACTGTACTATACATGCCCATTGAAACATTTCGATAGGAAATGTAAAAAGTTAAAAAGTGACTTGAACCAATATGAAAACCAACAGGCTTATAGATGGGAGATTTGTAAAGGAGACACCAATCGGACATACAATTGGAGGGATAAACACTCCACAAGGAGTGATGGATATAGAAAACATGATAATTTTGGACACAATAATAGTAAAAGGAATTTTTTAGGGGCAAGGGCACAAAACCAGTTTGTACAGGAGGAACAACCAGCAGTAGAACACACCAATTGGTGGGAAAGGAAGTACCAAAGAGATCCGAGAATTTAGACTATGAGGGAAACATAGTGAGCCACAATGAAGTCCTTTACAGTTTATGATGTACAGGTGGGATGGATTACTGTTAATGTCTTGTGGCCATGTTGTGTAGGGTCCTGGGTATGGAACTTACAACAGTTGGTATTGTGTTGCAGGGCAGATCTGTTTTGCTGTGGGGGAGGGGGTGATATCAATACTTACAAGACGTATTTAACTTGGGCCCCCTCACCCCCCCTTAATGGTGTCTTTCGTAATATATATATTTCTTATGTTCTCTCTTATATCTATAGATATATATCTGTATATATATATATATATATATATATATATATATATATATATATAGTATTATTAATGTATTGTATTATCTGCTTACATATATATTGCTATGTACATATATATATATATATATATATATATATATATATATATATATATATATATACTGTGTGTGTGTATATATATATATATATATATATATATATATATATATATATAAACCCAGCCACTAGGGATGCACAAGCAAGTGCATTTGTTTGTGCCGGTCCAAAGCCCAGATAAATAGGGAAGGTTGTGTCAGGAAGGGTGGGGGGGGGGGGCTACTAACAGCTACACATCTGAACAGCTGGCAATAAAATATTAAACATTAATCAATGGCACAATATTTTTGGTATAAGGAGCCTCATACTTCATAGCCATCAGGTTTAGTAGTCAGCTAAACTGCTTTCTTGCATGGGCTGCTTGTATTTGCTTGCGTTCATCCAAGATGCTTTTGTTTCTTCTGACATTCCAAAACCATGCAGTTAGGTGAATTAGCAGTTCTCTGTCTATAGGTGTGCTAGCTGTGTGTGTGTGTGTGTGTGTGTGTGTGTGTGTGTGTGTGTGTGTGTGTGTGTGTGTGTGTGTGTGTGTGTGTGTGTGTGTGTGTGTGTGTGTGTGTGTGTGTGTGTGTGTGCATGTATGCATGCGTACATGAGTGTCCTGTGATGGACTGGCACCATAGTCAGGAATAAGTTCTCTTCCTTATTCCCATTAAGTGTTGGGGTAAGATTAGACTCCCCCAGTGATCTACAACACTGGATAATGAGACACACTGGACCTGAGTATCAATGATTCTGCCTATAAGTCAGCAAGGAACATAAAGCAGAGGCTACATGAAACATACTACAGGTTGCATAAACATTCCCCACCCCAATGTGACTTGCATTGATAAAGCAGTATAAACAAAGCAGCTCAATTTTATACATTGCCTAATTACAAGTGGGGTTGCAGGTGAAAGTACATTCACTTATGTCAGAGGGTGATTAGCAAACAAAGTCATAGAAAATGTACATCATCAGCATAATTGCATAGATAAACTGGTGTAACAGCCACTACCGGGCCAAAAAAAGACATAAAAGACTTGGATCACTGTGCAGGAATCCCAACATAGCATCCATTAGCATTAATAGGACAGAGTTAAAAACTGCTATGATGAGATCTGCCAATAAGAAGCAATAAAACATTTGTGTGTGCACATTCTCCTAGTAAGAAACAGTCACATCTAAACTGCAGTAAGTGCAAGATAAAATAATAAAATATGCCATTTAAAGACATGCAAATCATGATTATTATAACTGTACCACACACACTGAATCCCAAAGCATAAATGAGTTTGCATGTGTACTTCTTATGTTAAAGAAAAGACTCATCTGAACACTACATAGAGTTCAGCATTAAAATATTAATAAATATAAAAACGCATACCTGATCTCTGCAGAAAGTCGCATAAAATGACAGCCAGAATGAATCCTTCCTGAAAAGGAAAGAAGTAAGCCACTCAAATAAAATGTTAGTTTATTTTATTCATACTTGTTTACCAGTGTAATGTGCTGATCAACCTTGATCAATTTCAAGCTCAGCCTGGGAAAAATATAAAATATTTCACAAACAGAAAAGGCAGACATAAGCAATAACAGAGTTGTTCAGCTTAGTTTTATAGAAAAACTGTATACTAACAACCACAGTGTTATGTATAATATTTACAGTAGTTTCCAAAGTGGGTCAGCTTTCAGTAATTCTGTGAAAGGAGCATTGAACCCGTGGCATCTGGTGACTTCAAATCAAAGGGGGGCTGCAGGAGACAGGTGAATGTGTGGGGCCAATGGGAAGGGATGTGGCCAACTAGAAAGGGGAGGAGCTATGCTCAAAACCACAAAAACTGTAACTTTAATTAAATACGCTGCCCTGGGTGTCAAACCGTCATTATGAGAGTCCAATCAAGACAAAATGAAGTGTAGAAGAAAAAAATATTTCAATGCATTGGCTGCATGACAGTTTACTTAATAGCTAGATGGAAACAAAAAGGTTGTGAGGCATGAAAAAAATAAATTACTTTTTAAATACATTACTGGAATGCCAGTCAAAATCAAGTATAAGAAAAACAAGTAGCACTCAACTCAAACCACTTCTTGCACTGCAGTTCTAATTATAATTTATATTCAGCTTTATTACAGTACCAAGTAACATGCTGAAAGTAGAAATCTCTGATGCCCTCACTTGTAAAAATGTTTCTTATCCAGAAAAAGACCTGCTGCCTGACAACTATCTACTTGTTTCATGGGAAAACATGATCAAAGTAAAAAATGAAAAGCAAACAAGAAACAAGCTCAAGATACATTGATTAAAGGATTACTGTACATGATAGATTGGCATTCTGTATGATTTACAGGTAAAGCCTGCAAAGATGACTGCACGTCTCCAACAGAAGTAATGAGCTTCTTAAAATAATGTAATCCTGTCCTTTATTACAAATACTGTCATATGCATGTCAATACCCAAGGCTTATACATTATCTAGTTATGTAAGTATTCTCTGCATGGCAACAACAGAAAGGCTTTCAATGTTGGCAATTCTTTAACAGTATGCTTATTAAAACTTACTTGCATCTTGCAATCTCAGACAAGCTTACCTGATGGTCATTAAAGCATTGCTACTTAAACACAGAGCAACAGACACTTTCTGAGTAATAATAAGCATAAATCAACAGTATAAAAATATGACAGAAACCAGAACATTCTGCAAAATCAAGGACAGAATAAAAGTAGCGGTTGTGTCTACCTTGGATTGGGGAATACTCTGCACATTTGCACTGCATAACTGCTCCTTGCCTTGCTTGGACACATCCAGAGTCACTACATGGGGGACTGAGTTGCAACAAGTATGTCACAATTTGAAATGTCTCTGGCTGACTGTGATGACCCTGACACATTTGTCATACCTCTCAACCTCAGAACAAGAAATATGGACAGAACCATATACAGAAGTGGGACAAAGGCCCAAAAATGAGGACAATTTTTAAATACTGCTCTTATAAACTTAGAAAGATAATAGAATAGTAAGTTTTGCATTAGTATGAATTTTCTGAAAGGTACAAAATCTGAAACTCAAGTGTCTGTCATTATTTTTTAACTTCAGTCTTTAATGATTTGCCACTAATTTGCCAAAAAAACACAATTTTATGAAAAATGGACTAAAAATGTGATGCAAAAACATAAAATAGCCACACAATACAGCTGGGAACCTGTCGAAGAAGGCATGCTTTTTTAATATTAGTACTGCTAACTTGAGCAGCTGACAAAATAAAATAATCTACATGCATTTCTGAAATAAAAGTAATCTATATCTCTGATTATTACAGTTATTTATTAATTGTAAGCCCTCCACGTTTTCTTCCAAAATTGCCATTTTGTGGCAGGATTATTAGGGGAAGAGCAACATTTTGAACCAAAATCGGGGACATTTGAGAGGTTTGGATATGCCTAATTCCATAAAGCAATTTATTTGCACGTACCTCTCAACCTGTTAATGCAAGAAATGTGGACAAGGCCAAATATACTGGGGGACATATAAACAGTACTATAAATTGTTGTATAAACTGAGACAATTGATAGAATAACAGGTCTTGCTTTAGCATGCATTTTTCTGAAGGTTATGAAGTCTGAAACTCAGTGACTGTCATTATTTAGTGACTTAATTCCTAAATTATTTTCCAGAAAA
This sequence comes from Protopterus annectens, assembly GCF_019279795.1. NCBI lineage: Eukaryota > Metazoa > Chordata > Ceratodontiformes > Protopteridae > Protopterus > Protopterus annectens. Next base: position 1,421,955,940 of record NC_056746.1, on the reverse strand, counting down.
CCACACATTTTATGAGGAACAAACCAAAAATAAGAAGCAAAAATCTATTCATTCTGTGAAAATCTGGACAGTTGAGAGGTATAGTTTAGCTGGGGCTGTCTTTGAGTTTTCCGCCCTTTCCCCTCACAAAATCATGGTCGAATGGAGCCCCCCCTGCAGCCATTCCAATGAACCATTACTTGGCTATTTCACCCCATTTACCATAAACACTAATGTGCATACTGCTTTACTTCTATGATGATTTGGACTTTGAAAGTTTTATTTTGCATTTTACAGCAGAAACACTAAGACATTTGCTAAATAAAGCAATGCAATCCCACTATGAAAACAGACTTAGCATTAAAACTTTTCTGCCCTTGAAACTTACATTCATTGAAACAGCATTGAAACCCACATTCAAAGAAAATACATTTTGCCAGTGGAAGATAAAGATTAACTTCGGGCTGCTTTCAAATCATAGGCCCCTTGGACATGAAAAATACATGTGGTCTTTGATACACCTTCCTGGTTGCATTAAATTATATTCCTTGTACAATATAGTACAGTTGTTAGAGGGTGTTTGGAATTTGTTTTGAACATTTTTCCAGTAAACAATGAAACAAAATGCATGCACCAATAATGACAGAATTGCCCAATTCAGAACATTTTCCAGTAAACAATGAAACAAAACGCATGCACCAATAATGACAAAACTGCCCAATTCAGAACATTTCCATCATAAAAGTCTACTCAAACTTCTACAGTCCACTAGTATCAGTAAATATGCACAATCTCTGAAGAAGTAAAAGTCATCTAAATAATTCCACATTAAAGAAATATGTAACTAATGAAGAGGTTGCTGCTAGCAAACAACTTTATATTTCTTTGTTTCATCTGCAAATAAAGTGCCTGTTGCCCTTGAGGAATAAATTGCCTAAGTTGCATTAAAAAATGATAAGCTAGTAATATTGCAATAGGGAATGAATGGCAAACTGATAACAGGTTCATAGTTACTAGGTATCTTCACCAAAAAGGACTGCAGCATCCACCCCCTTTACAATACAGTACAGTACAGTATCAGCAATGCATATACTTACTGTGGGAGTAGAACCCACAGCCTTCTGCATCAAAAGTAAGTACACTACCTATTGTGCTATTAACAACACAAGCAAACTTGGCATAAGCAGCACTAAACTTTTGTTCCCCTGCAGCTCACAGCTTCTTATAAAATCTACTTGACACTCAATTGCATCTCTGAACTTTGCAGCACAAGAAACTTGGAAAAATCCAAAATTGGGGGGGGGGGCAAAAGACCAGAAAACAGGGACACATTTTAAACATTGCTTGTATAATGTTGGAAAGTTGTTAGAATAAAATGTTGTGTTATCACCATACATTTCCCTGCCAAGTATTGAACCCAGGACCCTGTGCAAAACTGTCAGAGCAACATACAACTATGCCAAATCACCTGTGTTATGAAAGACAGAAAGACTGAAACTTGAATGGCTACCATTTAGTGAATTCAGTTCTCACCACAGCTGTCAACATCTTAGCACAAAACACCTGAACAAAGCCAATAATGTGGGACTACAGACCCCAAACATATTCAGTGAATTCAGTTATCACCATAGCTCTCAACCTTGGCACAAAAAACCTGGACAAAGCCAATAATAGGAGAATACAATCCAAAAATAAGGACAGATACCCATTGAGGACACCAGAGCAAACCCATGCAAACACAGGGAAGACATGCAGACTCCACACAGAAGGCACCCCAGCCAATAATTAAACCAGACAAGCTGTAGCTGTCAGGCAACAATGCTACCACTGGACTACTGGCTGTGTTCATCATCATCTTCTTTCGGCTGTTCCCGTTAGGGGTCACCACAGCAGATCACCTGCTTCCATTTCTTCCTGTCCTCTGCATCTTGCTCTGTCACACCAACCACCTGCATGTCCTCTCTCACCACATCCATAACCCTTATCTTAGGCCTTCCTCTTTTCCTGTTACCTGGTAGCTTCATCCTTAGCAACTTTTTCCCAATATACTCAGCATCCCTCCTCAGCACATGTCCAAACCAATGTAATCGTGCCTGTCTGGCTTTGTCTCCAAACCTTCCAATCTGGGCTGACCCTCTAATATAATTATTCCTAATCCTGTCCACCCTCGTCACACCCAGTTCAATTATTAACATCGTTAATTCTGCCAGATCCAGCTCAAACTCCTGCCTTTTTGTCAATGCCACTGTCTCCACCCCATATAACATAGCTGGTCTCACTACCCTCTTGTAGACCTTCCCTTTCACTCTTACAGGTACTCATCTGTCACAAATCACTCCTGACACTCTTCTCCACCCACTCCATCCTACCTGTACTCTCTTCTTCACCTCTCTTCCACACTCACCGTTACTCTGAACTACTGACACCAAGTATTTAAACTCATCCACCTTCACCACCTCTACTCCTTGCATCCTCACCATTCCTCTATCCTCCCTCTCATCCACACACATATATTCTGTCTTAGTCCTGCTGACCTTCATTCCTCTTCTCTCTAGAGCATATCTCCATCTCTTGAGGGTCTCCTCCACCTGTTCCCTATTCTCACTACAGATCACAATGTCATCTGCAAACATCATAGTCCATAGCACTACTGGCTGTGTTATGTAACAAAAATACAGAAACCACCGATTTTATGAGGAACAGAACAGAAAAAATATGGGGCAAATCTGCAAATGTTTTACAAATGTTGGTGGGTAGGGAATTTAGGCTCTTAACAGTTGGGCCCAAGGAACAGGGTTCAAGCCTTATTCTCTACCCACCACCATGTAGCAACTGGGGCATTTCACACACACACACACACACACACACACACACACACACACACACACACACACACACTTCTGAACGATTACCTCCATAAACAGTCTGCCTGATTAAGGCCTTCAGGCCTCCATAACTGTCCTCAGCCCATGCAGGCTGTTTTTGGGTTTCTCCATGAGACTACGTGAGTAGGCTGGAGCCTCCAGCCTGCGGGCAATGCAGTCCGGTGTGCTTCTGTTCTGTGTGATCGTCACCGCACAGACCTCTGAGCTGGTAGGGAGGAGTTCACTTCCTTCCCTATCCAGACTGCCTAACTGAGCAGTCTGGTGTTCAAGATAAGCCCACATGCGTGTGTGAGATCTGGACTGCCTAACACAGCAGTCAGGAACTCAGCACGCATGCGTGAGGTCTGAGATGTTGAATTTTTATTTTTTTTATTTTCATTTTCTAGCGGGGGGATGCAATTATTTTTCTTTTTACAGGAGGGGGCTGGAGTCCTGCAGTCCTATAGCATGAGCCGCCCCTGCATTGAACAGAAAATGAGAGACTGAGGCCATATCCCATGGTATTTCTGTGTTGAAGCAGAAACATTTGTTTTTGATACATATGCAGTAAAATACAAAAAAAAGTACAGAATACCAAAGAAAGCCATTAAAAACTCAACCCTCAAGGGGAAATATTTACCTACAGTTATCTGCAGAAACACTCCTAAAAGAACAACATGTAAAAATAAAATAATAAGCAACACATCTGTACAATTTCCTCCATCCATATACATGACACCAGAACCCACCACACCATGAAGGAGAAAATAAAGCTTTCCACAAATGAAAATGATATATTCCCCAGAAAATCTGGGCTCAAGCTCATCTCACGTTCTGCACAGTATGAAAGAAGCCATGATCACAGATAATACAAATCTGAGAAATTGAAAGCTCTAGTTTATAGATATGGTTAGCAAGATACAAGCAGTGAAAATGTGTTTAGCCGCTTTAGTTTTATATACAAGTCAGGTAGGTATATTTTTATCAAATAGAGGAAAAGATGTGGACAGTAATTAATAAAGAATTGAAGGTTTTTATCTGGGAGGGGAAGAGGACAAGGGTCTAGTGGGATATGATGATCCTTCCCATAGAACAAGGTAGTTTAGAATTACTTGATTTGAAGGCATATTTTAGAGCTGCACAGTTAAGACACATATATGTGCAACACAAGCTATAATTCAAAGTGGAAAAGGATGTTGATGCAGCAGGGGGAAATTCAAGAAATGAGAGAGTGGGATTTTGGATGCAGATCCTTAAGAAGAATATCAACAGCCATACAGAATATTGTATTCAGAAACTAACAGAAAGTATTCTAAGAACTCTGACAACATGAGAATGGAGAAAGGCAATTTTGCTGAAAATCACTGTGATTAGGCATACAGAGAATAGGCAAGAGGGTGCTGCAATTTACTGAGGAAAACTGGCAAAGGAACCAAGGTACTGGAGGCAAATAACTAGAAAAAGAAAGGTAATAGAATGGGAAGAGGCCATGAAGACATTTGGACTGCAGGGTAGAGACTACCTCCCCTACAGAAAAAGAGAAAAGGTCAGGGAAATCCTAAGCGAAAGGCTGCTCTGCTAGAGCTTTTAGCTGATTCTAGAAAAGTGGCTGCTGTTAAAATGGGATACTTAGTATGGCATATAAAATATTGCACAATAAATATAGGAATCAGTCAGAGGAGTTTAGAAAAGATTGGGAAGATAGACTGGAAAAGCAATTTACAAGGGAAAAGGGAGGACATATGTATGGCTCCTAAATATGCAAAAAAAAGTCTAGGAGATTAAGGATTTCTGCTTGGAAGTATTTGCATAAGTATTTTTACATCCCAAGTAGACTCCAAAGAGTTTTTCATTAGATAGATGGCAAGTGTTGAAGGTGTGATGGGGAAGAAAGATGTAAGTGGGAAGGGTCTGTATCACGTTGTTGAACTCTTAAAAGTTCGAACTTCATATGGTCGACACCATATGATCGAACTTTTAAAAGTTTGAACGTTTCAATGGAGATCTACGTACAGTGCAGAATGGGAAGATTTCCCTTTTCTGCACTGTAGTGCGATCTCGGAGTTGGTATATTTAAAGAGCAGGGGGTGTGTGGGGGTGGAAGGAAGCTTTCCCCCTTGCTTAAACCGTTCAGGTAGGTTTTTTCTTTGGTTTATTTTTTATTACATTTTTGAACTTTTAAAAGTTCGATCATATGGTGTCGACCATATGACGTTCGAACTTTTAAAAGTTCGATTATGTAATATAGACGCAAGTGGGAACATATGTTTTGAGAGTATAATGAGATGGCAGACTTTAAAAATTCCATGCAGAGTACTCTGCCAGAAATATTGGGTGTAACTAAGGAAATTATTGTTTTTCAGTTGGGATACAGGATCTAAATTATGTATAGTAAGTAAGGCCTTGTTATGTTTACTTCTGGTGGCTGCTAAAAAAGGAATTACTAGAAAATGAAAATCAAAGTCTTAACCAACTGTATTTGAAGTATGGAATATTGTAAATGAGATAAAAGAATTGTAAGTGGGGTATTTAGAAAAGGGTAGGAGCAAAATGCATAAAAAAGAATGGACATTATGGGAAAATTACATGCAGAATAATGTTTTAGAGGAGAAGGGATAGGTTGAGATCCCTGGAGCAAGTTATTCTTGTCCCATTTGATTTGCAGATGGCCAGCATTTCCAGTAGGCCATTCTGAGACTGCCCTGAAGGCCAGGCATAGGTCAAGTCAGGTCTTTCAGTCTTTTCATGTTTGTCATAGTTTACAGGCCCTGGATTCTCTCAGTCACAAACCTCTGTGTTTTCTCCATTAGTTGCAGGTGTCTGGTGAGGTGCAGACAGAAAGGAGCAATGTACTCAATTAGTGGTCTGATAAGGGTAGAGTACAGCAGAGCTATGACCTCCCTGGTCTTGGATGTGATGGCCTTATATATCAGGTGCACAATGTAGAATGTGTGCCTTACCACTATGGACACAGTGATTACAGTGTAGATTGCTATCAACATGTGTCCCCAAGTCTCTCAACGCTGTGTTTGAGCATAGAGGGGTGCTATGTATATCATAATTAGCAGGGGTACATCATTGCCAAAGGTGGCAATGAGGCATTTTTTGCTTTAAGGTTCAGTCTATGAGTTTGGCACCAGTCATTTGCCTGTGCCAGCCCTTCTGTAATATGTTAACATAGTTGGAGAAGTTTATATGACTGCATCCAGTTGAAGCCATCTACAGACATGGTAAGCCACAAGACATTTAACATTGCCTGGACTTCAGAGAAACAGTTTCCAAACAGTTGAGGGCCCAGCACAGATTCTTGTGATATTCCACTGGTAAGTGGTCTAGTGGTGGAGGTGTATTCCCCAACTTTGACAGTGGGCATTTTGTCAGTGAGCCAGTTTGCTATCCATCTAGTAATGTATGCATTAATCCCCAGATGAGAGAGTTTCTGTATGATATATGAATGTGGAATAGTGTCAAAGGGCTTGGATAAGGGGTGAAGATTAAAGGGAAACTAATACAGGAATGTGCAGGAGGGAGATAGGAAAGAACCATAGCTTTCCATTTCTTTAACAGTGTAAAGTGAAAATATTTGCAGAATATTAACTGAATTTTGACTGTCACCTCCATAAAGAGGGGTGACAACACTGCAATCATATATAGCCAATTGGACCAAAGCAAGTGTGTTAAGGAGACGTGTGCAAAATGGAGAGCTATGTATGGGACGAATTTTTGCTGTGGGGGGGTGGGTGCCCATTTTTTTTTTTTAATTCAGTAAGAGAGGACTGCTGGGCAAAGGACATAGGTATGTCGCATCTATATAAATGATATTTCCAGCAAAGAACTCTTCATCAACACTTAACAGTCAAAAATCACTTCTGCAATTCATGGAATTTTCCCAGGGCAATGAAACAATTGCCCCACAGGGCAACAGAACACACAACACACTAAATCAAACCCATCCAAGTAAAGGGCTTCACCCCCACACAACCCTAACTATATATATATATACTGAGATTGCCCTGGGAAAATTTTGTGAATAGCATAAGTGACTTTTGGCAGTTAGATGTCAATGAAGAGGTGTTTGCTTGAAATATCTTTTGGCGAACTAATATAGACCCAGTATGTCTGGGTCAGGTAAGTTGTGTAAGTGAAAAAGCAAATGCAAACATACAAGACAAACAAGTCAAGAGACAGGGACAGTGATGGACACTAAAGGTTAGAGGACACCATGATTGGGGTGAGGGAGAGGATAATGCAGGCCCATGGACATCAACCTTGGAGACAGTGAGAACTGAGTCCTCACCCAATTTCCTGTCATCATTGTTCCCCTTACTTCACTGGTGCCTGGAGTGCTTGATACCTCCTCCTCCTTCTATGGACAATGAGGGAGAGCAGCCTCTCCATCCAGCATAGGTGTACACCAGTGGTGCAGTGAAAGACCCTACGCACCATCCCTGGCAACTCCCTGCAGGTGATGAAATCACCACCTCTTTCACTGCTCCCGGATGGTGCCACTGCACAAGCTTTCTGAGCAATACAACCTGAGGACACAGGTAGTGTGAGGACAACAATGGCAATTGTTGCCAGGTTGGCTCCCAGATATGTTGGGCATAGGTTCTGGAGCCTGTGGAGTAGGGACAGGATGCTCCACTGGGGCTGGCCTATCTCACTGTGCTGTGTAACATTTAATGATATGGTACACATGGATGACATGGAGACATTTTGATTACACATTACAGAAAATAAAAAAAGAGACCTAACTTTTGGGGTGAGAGAAGAAAAGAGATACTGTTAGTACTACCATATGTGACATACAATGCATTAACACAATCATACACCTCTTTTATCTTAAGTATTACATTTAAGTATACATCCTAATAGATACACACTATACTACAAATTGCTGAAAATAATCCTTGAAATGTGCATTTATTGCACATATGCATGTTCCACTTATACAGATTACAGTTTACAGCAGGGCATTTGTGCCACTGGTATACAGTTTTAATTTAATGTAAATATTACTAAAGAAATAACAGTATTATATAGTTGGGAATTATGGTATTTGAACCCACAACCTCTGACTACAGTCTAATATTGGACTTTTAGAACTGGTTTGTGCAACAGACTAATGCATGCATACTTGCGTTTCCAGTTGGGATATGCATGGTCAATCTGATACAACTCTGTAAAATACCAAACAAGCTTTCTTTAACATTTAATTCTCAAATAGCACTTCTCTTTTGCTGCATACGTACCACTTGCTTCCCTCAGTCTATCCAATCAAGCAACATGAGCCTGTCAATTGAACTCATGTTGCGTGGAAGCTGGGGAAAGGAAAGAAAAGAAAAGGAAAGAAAAGGAAAGAAAAGAAGACCATTATGCATACCAGTCTTGCCTATATTTAGCTTTCTTAAGTCTTACAAGTACTGTCTTATTATCATACCTACACAGCTGTAGGATGTCCACAATCTCAAATTCCTGCAACCAGCAGTTATGAATATCCATTTTCTTCTGTGTAAGTCATTAAAATGATGCCTAGATTGCTCTCCAGTGTATGAGATACCAGTGGCACTAGATACAGTCTGGGTCAAACTGTTTCATGCCTCAGACTTGTACTGAGAGCCAGAATAGTCCCCCTTGCAGAAGCCTTTGGCTGTAGTGCTTTACCAGGAGTCCAGTAAATATCCTGGACTCCAGAATACCCCACCTCTGTGCCCTAAAATGAGAACCTTCCTCTGCAATGCCAGCCATGTCTATCAGCCAAGCTGGAGCAATGGAAACTGATGCTTTCCTGCCAGTTCCAGTTATCTCATTTACTGGTAGTGAGCAAACCCAAGCAATGATGCCAACCATGTTTACACGATGTTAAGCAGAGTGCAGCAGTGCTAAGCAGGGAGGAATTAAATATTTGAAACTGGAATGTGAATCTGATACTTGGCATTAGTTTGAGGGGTGTGTACTGATGTAGCCTGAAAATATGTACTGGAAATTGGAAGGTGAGTTAAGTTTGCAGATATGCACTGGGGGCATAAATGTAATGACGTGACATTTTTTTTTCTCTTTATACACTGAGGAAATTTTACTTTTACACTGTGGGATTTAAACCTAGGCATAAGGGACAAAACATTTTCTTCCACAGTGTTGATTTTCTAGAAGAAGTGCTGCTCAGACATAGATAGGAATCATACATAAATACAGGCAACAGTATGAGCTATTACACATGTATATGTGTGACCTGACAAAATTATTGGATATAGAGCCAGTTGTGTATGTGTCTGAGTTAATTGTGAAGGCCATGCAAGTCCAGATAGCAAAATTATACTTACAGAAATATAGTAGACAATATACCCTCAGGCATACATCCGAAAACAAAATAATGGCATCCCATTGCTCATTCATATAATTCATATCAGCTCCACTATCTAAAGTGTTATAAGTCAGAGTGAATATAATGGGAAGTGAAACAACAATAAAATAGTCTGGAATATCCTCTATTAGAACCATGAACCATGAGTACGGCAGTCCTAGACTTCTACCTGTTGCCACAAGAATGTTGAAATAACACTAGTCTATTTTTCAGGTTATTGCTATAAACTGTATTGTCACTACAGTAAAAATAGGTTACAAACCCTGTACAAGAACCCAGCATAATCTATACTCCAGCCCTATACTTACACCTGCTGTCACAGTACTAGTTACATGACATTTCCAAATTTCTCAGTCATTCTTAAAGTCTCTGAGTTAATTGCCATGCAATGCCACTTAGCAAGTTGCACAGTCTGGTTTCAACTATTGTCTGTCTAAGTCTTATTTGCAGGTGTTCTGTGACTGCAGTTGCTGGAGAACCCTGCTAACCACCACTCAGAACCACACAATGCTGCTAAGCACACTTGCAAGATGAAATACAGAAGTTACAACAATATACTGTTTTTGAGCTTTGCCCTTTTATGGGCACCCTGTTTGCAGGTGTTTTGTCTGTTTCCTGGGTGGCCCACTAGTCCACTTTGCACACTGCCACACTACACACAAAGAAGATAAGCACAGCCAAACCTGACATTCATTTTTCTCCATTTCCTGTGTTTGCACTAAGTGGTGCATCTCACAACCCCCACCCCCCCCCCAAAAAAAAGAAAGAAAAGAGAAAAGAAGAAAAAAGGAACAGGTAGTTGAAATGAGGAAAAGCAATCTATGACATACATACTAGAAAATGGTGGTACTGAGATATTTCTACATAGGTCTGGATTTCACTTTAATGAACCTTCAAAACACAGGAAGGGTGCCTTATCCCTCTTTGCCACACAAACAGCTTTGTAGCAAGGATGTAGGGCAGCTTAAAGTGTTTGTGTTTTCCTTATCCCAACCAGTAATCATTTACAGTTGCAATCCATTAAAAACAAACATTGAGGGAGTGCCTGCACTATGTTTACATCAGATACATGGAGCCAAGTATTTGAGATTCAGCAAGTCTAATGAGTTCACACCCGAATTCCATCTTTACCATGCTGACAGCCCTTAGTCTACACCATAAAAAGGCAACCATGTAGCTAGGGAAACTGAAGATGAGTAGACTTGTTTATGTGGAGAACACAGAAAAGAGTCTTTTACTTTGGAATATATCTGCACAAAGGATCAATGAACTTGAGAAGGTATGCATTTTGTCAACTTCATAATGCATATGCAGGAATTGAATTAAGAAAGAATCAGTGTAATAGTTTAATATATATGTTGATTAGCAAAGACTTTTACACTTTTATCTGTATGCATTAGAAGTGTGCTGATGGTGTGGGCATATTTGTCAGGACATTTCACAGGTATACATGACTGGCAATACTTTAAAATGGAATGTTCTGTGTTAAATCTGGGCAGTTCATTTGATAGCATCTTTTGCATTTCAAAGATGGTTTATTAGCAAAATGTGTCATTTGACTATTATTTTTCGGGGGTGCAAAGTTGCATTTCTGTTATGGTGCAAACAAGGATATGTTGCTATTGTTTACTCTTTTTTTTTTTTACATCCAGTCTGTTGTTCATATTTCAAATCTGTAGACTGATTTATGTTTCTTCAGTGGGTAATATTGAAATGCTACCTTTTCTGTTTTATCTAAGAACAGTTATTTTGTAATTATGTGATACTTATGTGCATTATCCTTTTGTTGTCTTTTAAGACAACTATGACTATGCCACCCAGGTGTCTCAATCTTCAAAAACCACCCTTCACTGACCCTGATAATCAGGTCATTGTTGACACTTTTAGGCAATATGGTGCCTTCCTTCTAGAGCGGGGATGCAGAGATATGTCACGCAGAATGCAGATTTGGCAACAGATTGTCACATATGTTAATGCAGTGGGTGGCCACAGCAGGATATATGACTAGGCACACCACACGGCCACTGGCATGATCTCATCTGCATGGAGGTGATCAGCTGCAGTGGGCTGTGACTGGAGACGGCTTGCACCTGTCACCCTTAGGCTTTTGAATACTGTCCAAGGCTCTTGCCACCCTCATAGTGCCTTTTTTAGGCAAGGCTCAAAAGACAACCCCACCATCGTAAATAGCACAAGTAACAACAATTTGAGGGAAATACTACTCAATGCCAGAAGTCTAAACCTCAAAATGCATGCACTCGAGGCACTCCTCAGTATGGAGAAAATCGATATATGTGCAGTAACAGAAATCTGGTTTAAGGCTCCAGAGAGTACCCCAGCCCTACCAGGCTACAACTCATACCATACATTTCGGCCACAGAACCCAGACCGAAATACAAAAGGTGGGGGAGTATCCATATTCATCAAGGATACCCATACCTCCAGGTTAGTGGCACAGCACGATGCTTCAGAGATTATCCACGTGCAACTAACAATGAGCAAAACTACAATTCAAATTGTAGTTTACTACAAATGAACCTCCATGTCCCAGGACCCCCATTCCGCATTTCTGGAAACACTGGGTAACATAAAGGTCCTACCAAACACCCTAATATTGGGTGATTTCAACCCAAACATTAACTGGGAGAACTACTCAAGTACTAACTCCCTTGCCCAACATTTCCTAGAATTTATAAACTCAAATGCCCTGGAACAACTGGTCAACACTCCCACCAGAGGTGACAACATATTGGACCTGATCATCACCAACATGGGCGATCGGTTTTCCACACCGGAGGTCAACCCCTTGCTGGTTAGATCTGACCATAAAAAAATCACTTTGGATATCCACATTCCGCCCCCACCCCCAGACAAGGAAACCACTGTGAAAAACTTTTCAAAAGCAAATTTTACATTACTTAAGATGGAGGTAGAAAGTTTAAAAGCCCCCATGCTAAAGGATAACACTGTCTAAGTGGCAAAATCCTTTACTAATGCATTCTACGGGCACCTACAAGAATGCCTGGATCATGCTATCCCAAGCAAAACCAAGACTCACTCCTCCAAGAAAAGGAAACCAGTCTGGTGGACCCCTGCCATAAACAAGCTATACAATAGAAGGAGGAAACTAGTACAGAAAAGAGTAAAATCCCAAGAAGGGAAGACATCCCTGATCAGTATCAGCAAGAAACTATAATCCCTCATAAAATCGTCCAAGGTGAGGTTTGAAAGAAAACTTGCCAAGGACTCCAAAGATAACCACAAGGCATTCTTTAGCTATGTCAAGAATCTAAGTGGCAATGCTCAGATCTGCTCGGAGTTAGTGCAGAATGGCACAAAATACACTGAAACCACCGAACTCCTCGCAAGTACGGAATGCTCGGCCAAACCAATTGAAATGCAACACAAGAGGCCAGCATTAGCAGTCAAAGTCCTGTTTATTATTAATAAAGTATTACTTGCAGAACTTGTAGGACCAAAATGTCCTGCAAAAAAAAACGACAAACCGGTTTCGGCAAACCGCCTTCTTCAGTGTAACAAGTTTAAATTACCAGAATCCAATGTCATGAATATTTATATATTACCTCCACCAATAGCAGCATTGGTATAATCCAACAATGCAAAGAAAAAATATATGCCAAAGGCACAGTATTTTGAACACAATTTTCATCTCAAAAAATAAAAAAGAGAGAGAAAAGTGTTGGTAGGCATACATATAGTTAAGCTTATACAAAATTTTTTAAACACCATAATTCATGTATATATAAATCAATATATATATAAAAATACACTGAACCAATTGATATTGCCAATATCCTGGCAGACAGATTCAGTGCAAACTTCACCCCCTCTCACCCCCAAAAGAGCCCATAACCATACCAGAAGAATGTAGAGCCCCTGAAATCACAGACACGTGGGTTAAAATAGCCCTCTCCAAAGCCAAAAACACAGCAACAATGGGAAAGGACGGTGTCCCAGGCTGCATCCTACATGAGCTCAATGACGAACTAACCTCTCACTTAAACACACTGTTCAAACTCAGCCTCTCCACAGGCTATGTACCTATAGAGTGGTGCACAGCAATGGTTATTCTGCTCCACAAAGCTGGAGCCACAACAGACCCCAGGTACTATCACCCTATAAGCCTGACTAGCTTGGTCTGCAAGGCTATGGAGTGCATCATCATAGAACTCATTAACAGAGACATTGGGAACCTCCAAACACTGGACCCTACTCAGTTCAGCTTTGTTAAGGGCAGATCATGCCTCCTAAACCTGGTGGACTTTTTTGAGACCATTACTAAGGCTATAGATGAGGGAAAGGTAGTACACACAGCCTACCTAGACCTTGCAAGGGCCTTCAACACCATTCCCCATTCTGGTATTATAGACAAGCTCACCAGCCTGAACATAAACCCCTATGTCACAAGATGGGTTGCCAATTGGCTCATGGACAGAACCCACATGGTGAGAGTTGTGGGAGCTAGGTCTAACTCTAAACTGATTACAAGTGGCATTCCCCAGGGCTCAGTCCTAGGACCCCTCCTGTTCAGCATATACTTCTAAGAGGTACAGACAAGCACAGGAGGACTATGGCTGACCAAGTTCGCAGACTACTGCAAACTAGGGGCTATAATTGACTCACCGGCTGACACAGACATCCTCCAAAAGGGTCTCACTGAGATGGATACCTGGTGTCAAAATCATGGCCTCAAGCTAAATGCCAAAAAGTGCATAGTTATTCTCTTTGGAAATAACAAAGTACCTGCAAACTACCACATAGGTGATAGTCCCCTAAATATGGAAAACGTAATAAGGGATCTGGGGACCCAAGTAGATGGTAATCTCTCCTTTGATAATCACATTGCCAAAGTGGTTAGAAAATCCTTCTATGTGGCCCACCTAATCACAAAAGGGTTTGCATCCAGATCAAAAGAGGTCATTGTGCCCCTCTACTCATCACTCATCAGACCCATCATAGAGTACAACACCCCATTTGGGATGTACCTTACAAGACATCTGCAACAGCTGGAAAGACCACAGAAGTACCTCACCAAGAGGATCACTGGTCTCAAACAGATGCCCTGTGCAGCTTGACTGAAGAAACTCCAGCTGTACTCGGTTGCATACCACCTGCTCAGAGGTGATCTCTGCCTGACATACAAGGCCATGTCCAACCCAGAATTGATGGACATGCTCCACCTAAAGAAAACCTTATCCCCTCAAGCGACATGCTCTAGGGATTTAAATTTCACCACAACAATAAATAGGACATGCTGGAGGGACGGATTCCTGTCCCAGAGACTTCTCATGGTTTGGAACAAGATTCCAGTCTACATTAGGCAGAGCTCCTCACTAGCACTCTTCAAGAGAAACCTTGATGAGTGGATGGAAAACAGAAAGTTTACCCCAGGGATTACTTCAGTGGCTCTGCTGGACAGAGGCACAGGGAACTAATCTAATGGGGCGGCGAAAGCCAACACATTCTGGCTAGGTTTATAAATGCCTTTGGGCAGATAGCCTAGTACCTACCTATGAACCTATGAACCAGACGGGCTGCTACAGAGCCACAACCAGCACCAAATGAGGAGTTCCTATCCAATGTCAGAGATCAAGACAGCCCCCAGGAAAGTGAAGAACAGCATGTCTTTGACATTGGTGCTACTGTTTCAGGGACAGCATGTATGTCCCAGGAAGAGCTTCCAGGTAGGCTTTTGCATCTCAATTGTTGAATACTATTGTATAGTAAAACAATTTAAATCAATATGTTATTCCTGTTTCACAAGAAATTTTTTTTTGGGGGGGGGTGAATCTCTCTACAGTTAACAACACATTCTGATTGATTAGCTTAGGTTCGAGTTGCCATCCAAGTTCTTGTTGAAAGTATAGTTAATAGACATATAAAGGGGAAATGTATGATGTGTCACTGTTAATTTTGATGATGTTGTCCTTACATTTACTTAACTTCATCCAGGACCATCTGGCATGAAGAGGATACCATCATCTGCACATGGTAGGCGAGACATTTTATGTCAGTACTGATAAGCAATTCAATGAAATATTTTACTTTGCGATGTTAATGTTAGGACTGATGTGTGTATTGCTATACTGTCTAACAGTGACAGCACTGTTATTTTGTTAGAATAATTGGACTATAGCAGTTTAGGTATTATTTTTTTTCTGTGTTTGTTGCTTATTATCACAGGTGATTCTAACAGTGGAAGCATGCAACTTCTACCACCTGATGTCAGAGTATCAGCAGACTCTGATGATGATGGTGGCCAAACAGAGGCACAGTCAGGGGGGGGGGGTGCAGAGCTTGAATCTGACACTGACATTGAAATACAACCATCCTCTGATTTTTCATTGGACACAGCCAGTAGGCCTACACCTACCCATTCCACTGAGCCCACACATATTGGACAGGTGCAGGGGAAGACAATTGATCAGGGAAGTGTGGTTACTGTGGCACAGTGCAGTGCCTATTGACTCTGGCCATAGCCAAAGTATGGTTGAGGTGCCAAGCAGGAGGGTTGATAGGGGTGCTCAGAGGAGGCCTGCTGTCCATTCTCTACCTGGTCTAGGTGTCTCTTCCCGTGCCACTCAACATATGTTTAGGGCCTTTATGGAGGTACAGGAATGTTCCCATAGGAGCTCTAGAGAAGTGCTTAGGGTTGTAGATGTGGCATAGATTGACATGTGTGACTGCGTCCACAGTATTGCTGATTCAATGTATTGGATGAATGACACATTGGAACAAGCTGTGTTTGTGATGGAATGTCTGCTGGGAGGAAGATGGCATCCTAGTGGGTGTAGTTCAGCCAAATCATCTGCTGTTAGCCAATGTGGCCGTGCCTGATCATGCTCCCAAAGTGGTAGTACTTCCACTGCTCCATCAGTGGGTGAGTTGTACACAGCCAGATTTGGCAGGCCATGGGGTCATGGTCCTGGGTGTACTTGTGAGGGGAGCTCGTCCAGCAGACATCAGTCATGTTCAGGTACTAGCACATCATGTAGAGCCACTTATTGAATCCAAAAAGGCATGGAGTAACTATCTTATTTTGTCATAATTTTACCAAATTTCCTACTTGACTCATGGATTCCATAATATACACTAAGATAATCATTTATAGTAAATGTCAAAATTACCATGGTCAAGATGTTATCAGTAGCAAATATATACATCCCTCCTGCAGCCTGCTTCTGTAACAAAGGGAGATAAAGCCCTGGACACAACCTGGTGGAACTGGGTTTCATTATTAGTGCCAGTACTGGAGGAGCCAAGTAGGGAGGAAGAGTGAAGGGGATTAGCATGTCAATCAGTCTCATGAGGAGAAGTTTGCACATGCTCAGGGAACACAAAGGGACAGTGGACCTTCTCCTGCAGAGACCAGAAAAAACACCTCCCATGCTTTAAGGCAGTGGTTGGCAATATTTGCTGGCAATGGTCATTGTAGAAGTGATGGAATGTCAGTTGCAAATAGCCCATTGCACACTGCCTTCTCTTTGCATAGCAGAGCATGTATGGAGACGTAGGGCTGAAGGAAGAAAATACCTCAAATCACTCATGATGTCAGCCTATATGATGAGCCCTCTCTACTGGCACTGAATCAGTGCAGACAGAATGAATGAGTCTACTAACTAAGTAATAAATGATGACTGTCAGGCAGTGTGGGCAAAGAGACAAACAACAAAAAATATCTATTCACCCAAATGGAATAACTGCTTTCAGTGCTATGTATATACATTTCACCTGGGAACGCTGATAGCAGTGGTATGTATACATCCAACATGGAAAGGCTGTTACTGCTGGAATATATATACTTATCATTTGGAAAGGATGCATCTCAGGTAATGAGGACCTTCAGTGTGTCTCTGCAAACATTGACTCTGACTGCATTTTTCTGAATGAACTAGCAACAACTAGAATTTTGATAAATGATGAAGCCACTCTTTGAGCACTCCATCTCTATATGTTTAAATTATTTTGCTAACTACAAGGATTAACAAAAACACATGTTATGCAATTATGGGTGACTGGATCCTCATTGGTCTGTAAAAGTATAATAGAAGCCTTTAGTGATTATGTATCTATATATCTGGTGTGGAATCACACAATAAAAAGCAAGGTTCATGACTACTACATTTCTAGAAATAAATTCTAGTAGTATTAATAATCATTGAATATAATATAATATAATATAATATAATATAATATAATATAATATAATATAATATAATATAATATAATATAATATAATATAATATAATGTCCCCCTTGGCATGTATCTGCCCCATGCAACAACTGGAATGCCCACAAGAGATACCTTAGTAAAAGGATACAAGGTCAAAACAACAAGTCCTACCTGGACTGATTCAAAGCCCTGTCACTATACTCAGTATCCTCTGGACTACTAAGAGGTGACCTGTGTCTGGCATACAAGGCATACTCTGACCCAATACTGATGGAATTACTGCAAGTTAGCAAGTGATAGCATCATAAATAGTTAGTCTAGGGATATAAACCTCTTCTGCAACATCAACAGAACTGTTTGGAGGGGCAAATATATCTCAGAGAGGATACTGCTGTCCTGGAGCAGGCTACCCATCCATATAAAACAAATTTCATCCCTGTCCTTATTCAAGCACAACTTGGATCTATGGATAGGAAACAGAAAATGTAACACAGGACTTCCCCCTGTGCTACTATAGACAGAGGCAGCTCGTAGATGCTTTATTCCATGCATGGGTCCCCTCATATTATCTCTGGTATCATCCCAGTTATTCTCATTAAGAGTAATATATAATTATTGAACATGGGATGGGTAAGGCCAATCTCTAACAAAATGGGATAGGTTAATTCTACCACAAAAAGGGCTTTATTGGCTAGGCTTAAAATTGTCCTCGAGTGCAGCTGGCCTAGTGCTTACCTATGAACCTATTAAGCTTGTCTCATACATTTTTGTCTATGCATTAGGGTGTGTTGACTGGTCATCCCTATACAGGTTCCTCTTGGATGTGTAAACTGGTCATCCGTATAAAGGATCCCTTTGGATATAGCTTTTCTTTTAACTTTAGTAGCTTTTTTCTCAATATTTTTGAAATGAAGTCTCTCTCATTCCCATAGAAAATACACATCATGTCCAATATCCTGCCCTAGATGTACTCTGAATCAAATCATTTTTGTCTACTAAGACCATTTATGAACAGTCTACCACAATGCAAAGCTTGAATCTGACCATAGTGAATTTAAGGAGGGCTGTAAAAATGTAAAGAATGTCCCTGTGGTTAGCACAATGGAATTGTATCTCAGCCAAGGTGCCAGTAAGTCAATAATGCAATAAAAATGTTGCAGGTATAGTGATGCTTTGCTTTATCCAGTTCACTATGGCAGACCTTCATCACTTTCTGATTCTAATGAAATGTAGGCAGGAAAACATTGCATTGCTAATTTTCATGGCTGTGTTAAAAAATAGTGTATCTCATTACCACAAGTTCAGCTTTGGTTTATCATCCTATCCCAAATGTGTCACTTTTCTCCCTTCCTGGTGCCCCTTCTGATCTTTAAAAAAGCTTAAATCTAGTTCTGTACCACCAGACAAGCTTCCCTCTAAGTTTGTTAGGATCTCGGCTACAACTATTCCTGTTATGATTCTTTGCTTATTAATAGATCATGCAAGGCAACATGAGTCTGCAGTATATCAAAGTAGATAGTAGTAATTCTGTTTCACAAAGGCTGTGCTATACCTGTAAAGAAACAATATTAGCCGTATGGTGCTGGCCTTTTGAAGATAGTCAAGAAGGGTGCACACTGGCACATATTAATAAGCACTAACACTATCCCAAAGACTCATAATGAATTCAAACCTTATCTTAGTAATGACATTGCCTCCCTGATATTGCTTGGTAAATGCACAGACAGATAGTCAATATGCATTTATTGGAGCAATACCCCTTGACTGATACAAAGCTTCTAACACTGTTTGCCATTCCAAGTTTATTAAGAAATTAGTCTTAGCTTCACACTGTCACTAACTGGCACATAGACTACACAGCCACTGAGGGACAAGTTGTGAGATGGTATGGTAGACTCTCACCTTCTCATGATGGAATGGCATTATCTCTCTTTTTCTTCCTATGAATGTTGGACTTCCTCAGGGATCATTGTTGGAGAGATGGGGCTGCAATCTTCACAAATGAGCTCTCTAACCATTATTGATAGGTTCATAGGTTCATAAGTACTTGGCTAGCTGCCCTTGCAGGTCATTTTAAGCCAAGCCAATTTCCCAAAGGTGAGTATCAAACACTATACCTTGTGTCTTGGAAATAAACACTTTAATCATTATGCCATCCTTCAACCACTTATGCCAAACCTACCCCCTAATGCCAGTCCACAACCCCAGAATATGGCTCATATGATGGTGCTCCAGTTTGCTACAACTGTTTTCTTCCTTTATACCACACCTGAAAGTGAGTCCCACACCAGCTTGTGTACCACTCACAGAGTTATTGCGCCTCACGCTCAGCACCTTATATTGCTCAGCACTGTATCTCATCTGTAATCTGCTGGCCCTTGCAAATACTAACAAGTCTTTCTTAATTCTGTCTCCTTGATCACATACTGCTGTCCCTATTTTATTATCATTTGCAAACAGGTTGGTTTTATTTTCTTTGCTTCATATTATGTCAGTGATAAAAAATAAATAAATAAATAAAAAATGAAGAGTGATCCATAACCACCTCATTGCACCACTATACTGCTTACCGCCTTTTCTTTTAAAGCAGCTCACATCCAGTTATTGGTCCTATGCTGAAGTCTCTGTATTTAACATCAGCCAGTTACCCGCTAGTTATTTATGCCATGCCCATTCACAAGACTAGATTACATTCATTTTGCAGAAACTACTGGTAGTAACCCATTATGGTTTGATTTCCTGGAGGCTCTTGGCTTCCAAAAGCTATCCAAAAAGTCTGCCTCTTTGTTTGTTTTCCATTACTTTCTCTGCTGGAGATGTCAGACTGTCTGGGCAGTAGTTCTGTGTACTGCTTTTGTATCTTGCCTTTTTGAGTGCAGTATACTACCCATCCATGCACAACCCATTTTTCCCCATTTTTTCACATTGAGTCAGGATGTCACTTGAACAGTGACAGTCATATAGAGCTAAGGTTTACACCACTGGGTAGCTAGCCCTTTCACAGTAGTTCTTCCACACGACTCACTTGCACACACACTCATACTTATGGCCAGTTTAGAGTAACCAATCCACTTACTGCATGTCTTTGAATGTGGGAGGAAGCCAGAAGAACAGGAGGAAATCCATGCGTACATACAGACTCCACACAGAAGGCATTCCAGCCAAGAATCAAACCAGGAAGCCTCTTGCTGTGAGGCAGCAACACTCTCCACTGGGCCACTGATGATGCTTAGTATGTCCTGTAGGATAATACTTAAGGATTCTTTATGACAAATTCAGCTCTGCTTAGATCACAGTTACGCTTAATTCTCATTGGCAACAATAACATTTCTCTTATTTCTGTTCATTTGAAAATTATGATTTCATTATTCTTCTAAGGTAATATATTAGCCATTGAAAGTTGAAATGAGCTAACCAAATTACAATTCAACATCTTGTCTCTCCAGCTAGGATAATACTTTCTGTCGACTCTCATAAGATTCAGAGTAAAGTTTCAGCCTTGCAGAGACAGGAGAAAATAGGTGCTAGCTATGCTAACTATAACAGAAATTCCTGGGCATTTATGGGCTCCATGACAAATTTTTGACTCGTGTGTGATTTCTTCACATAAGTGCGATCATAGATGAGGAAAGTCTTCTAAATGTGAACTGTATTCATGAATAAAATATTCACAGAAGTTAAACATTTTTGCAGGAGAGCAAGCCGCCCCCATTTCACCCCTTGATATAGCTGACTCTATGATCACACTATCTCAGTGACAGGGGAAATCCCTTGTTTCCCAGCACCTTATCCTTCCTGGGAAAAGCTAGCAAGTCACAAAGTATTATTAACGTTTCAACAGCAAGACTGATTCCTCATTTAAGAATGGCATACAGCAAATAAGGCAAAGTAGAAGTACTGAAATACATTCAAATAACATCAGTTTCTATATGAACTCTAAAGCATAAATTATTTCAATGATTATTTGTTTTAACTCATTTAACCTGAACAGCAAGAGGCTAGTTAACACCTTTGCTTTCTGGAATCTTCTAAATCAGGAAATCACTTGCTTCGGAGAGATTTCCTCCAAAATCTTGTACTGAAAACACCATTTATTACATATATAATATCTGCTAAATAATAATAATTATAAAAAATATAAAATATCATAGCTCTTTGGTATGCAATGGGCTATAAGCTGGCATTAATATCAAAGGTCTGGCTGTAGATGTTGATTTTATATTGCACATTTATGAAAGAAAAACTGTATTTTGTTTGCCAAAAAATAATAGTGCTATAGTGAAGCAAAGGGTTATAGCTGTAAGTGTGTAAGATGGATCTAAGATATCAGTGAAGGAATTGTTTACCTGTTCTCAAGTTTTCCAATAATTTACAGTAAAAGGGGATAGCATACTGTTGTTTTGTGATATTGCAGAATTAATGCATATAATCATTTTTACAATATGTCAACCAATATTAGTCTACAAAACTATTTCTGTTAGATATCAAGTACCAGTCGCAACACCATGTGCCTTAATGTTTTGTATAAAATGAAGCTATTTGTTCACCTGTAGGTCACATAGTTTTTGTAAAATTAATTCAGTTAAGAAAATATAGGTAATAGTCTGCAAAAACAAATTAGAATGTATATCTCAGAATGTCCTCGCCTTACCCATGTTTTAATGTAATTTTTTACTACACCCCATTACTTGAATATGCCAACATGACAGTAATCACACTTTCTTTTTTGCATTATTAATGTAAACATGGAAGTATGTCGTATTTTTTCACAACTTTTTGCAAGCACTCCTTAACTCCATATCTGTACATCCCTTGCTGGCCATTTCACTATGCATGCTGTGCAAATCATGTCAGCTTGTAGATGGCACCATGCTGCCTTAGATTTATGAATGTACCTTTACCAGGACTTCAGAAATTAGACTGAAAACATTGATGAGTATACATGTTTCAGGAGTACAGGGAAGTCTCCTATAAAGATGAGTATATTCTTAGAGGATATACAGCAACTCTGCCTTCCTGATTACTACAGTCTTGTAGGAAGCAATGAGGTGAGCTAAAATAATGTTTTGTCTTTATGAAGGCAGTAAGCTTGATTATTATGAACACTGAAAAAAGTCAAGAAAAATCTTGTAGAAATACAGCTGCTTCTGAGAAGCTTTGTCTCACGCCAGTCCTAAATGCAATTAATCACATGTAACTTTAAAGAAATAACAGTGCTTGTTGATTCTAACGAGGGCTACAAATGATAATGAACAGCTGCATAAGATACCAGGATGGAGCAAGAATTTAGCTACAAAGTCACTCAATATATTGTGTAATATGTTTTACATTGCAGTTTAGAATACAATCCATCTTGTGTTGTTACAAGACAAAAACAAAATGACATGCTTAAACTGATACCAAATCCAATTTTAATTCTCTCTAAAAACTGAACCGAATGGTTCTTTCTCACTAGTCCATTCTAAAACCTAAGATGTCTGTTCTCACTATAGTACTCAGTTTTCACTTTTACAGGGGATACAACCAATCTTATACTCCATCTACTATTACAAAGGGATAAAATACTGCTTT
Source organism: Protopterus annectens (assembly GCF_019279795.1). Lineage (NCBI taxonomy): Eukaryota > Metazoa > Chordata > Ceratodontiformes > Protopteridae > Protopterus > Protopterus annectens. Next base: position 1,421,932,968 of record NC_056746.1, on the reverse strand, counting down.
TCAAATGGAACCTTCCCTTTAGCCAGTTTTGATAATATTGAAAGATAAAACCCTTATGGCAGTCCCAACAGCTCAAATTTGTTTAGCTCCACATGTGTTTGATGGAGCTGTCGGTGGAGAATAGGTATTGTGCATTGGGGGAGGTGGGTGATACATATGCATGGCAGGGAGGGTCACTAAGCTAGAGGTCATTGGTAGCCTTCAGTGTAAGGGTGTTGAAGCATACATACATGCACAGAGAAAAGATGTTCTGAGCCTCTGTAGTGACATGGACCAGGGTGTGGTTTGAGCCGTCATAAATGTCATCACAGTCAGAGCACCAATGAGGGTATAAAGAATCCACATGACTGCCTGAAGGATGGTTCCTTAGGCTAGCTCATGTCTGTGTAGTCCTGGGAGACCCTCAGTACAATGGAACAAATAAGCACTGGTCTAGTATAGGGAGGCAAAACACACCTAGAAAAAGAAAAACATAAATGTTATTTTTTATTCTTCTTCTTGGGAAAATATGGATGTATTATTAAATCTTAAAATCTTTATCCACCACCTCATTCTACTGTCAAACTCCATTTAATGCCCTGTAAACTCAGATACACCTTACACCATTAATTATGTCCAACTAATCATTACCCCTTGTATTTTTTGTCATTCTTTGTGTTCTTTAAAATTTGGTGATTCAAACCTCCATCCAAAAGTCTCTACATCAGCAATATAGACTATCATTCAGATTGCACTGCCATATGACAACTTCAGCTGAAAGTCCTCACCGTGTCTTCCTAAGCTGCTCCTCTTATAGGTTCATAGGTAAGCACTAGGCTAGCTGCCCTTGTGGGGCATTGTAAGCCTAGGTAGTTTCCCTTTTTGTGCTTAAAATAACCTGTCCCATTCAGTTATAGACTGGCCTTACCCATCCCATGGTCAGTAATTATATAGTACTCCTAATGAGAATAACTGGGATCATACCGTAGAAAAGTTGAGGAGACTACTGCAGAGATAAAGCATTTTGGGAGCTGCATCTGTCCATTAGTAGTACATGGAACAGTCTTGGGGTAATTTATTTTTTCCTGTACATACATCTAAGTTGCATTTGTAAATAGACAGGAATTAATTTTGTTTTATGTGTATGATGAGGGTAATTTTTTTGTTTCCTATACATATATCTAAGTTGCATTTGAAAATGGACAGGAATTAACTTTGTTTTATGTGAATGATGAGTCTATTCCAGTGCGGTGGTATCCTCTGAAAAATATATCTTTCCCTCCAAGCAGTTCTGTTGATGCTGCAGAAGAGATTTCGATCCCTAGACTGAGTATTTCTGATGCCATTTCATTAGCAGATGTGCAGTATATCCATCAATACTGGGTAAACGGATGCCTTGTATGCCAGACACAGGTTACCTCTTACCAGTCTGTAGGACACTGAGTATAGTGACAATACTTTGAGTTGGTCCATGCAGGACATATTGTTTAGACCTTGTGTCCTTTGAGAAGGTATCTCTGGGGGGAATTCTAGTTGCTACATGTGTCTCAACAGATACATGCCAAAGGGCATTATAGTCAATGGTTGGCCTAATGAGAGCTGTGAAGGGGACGATGACATCCCTAGAAACAATCCCTTTGTTTATAAGCTGTGCAATACAGAAGAACATTCTTACAACAATGGAAACATGTTGGTCAAAAGTTACATCACTGTCCATATAAGTTCTCAAATCCTGAACAACTGGCTCAACTGTTAGGGGTGTATTGTCAATGTGGCAGTTCCCTGGGGTCAATGACTTCCCAAATGATACATTTAGTTTCAGACAGTGATTTTGACACCAGTTATTTATCTGAGACAAACCTTCCTGCAGGATGACTAAATCATATGAGTGTTCAATGACTGCTCTTAGCTTGCAGTTATCTGCATACTTATTTAGCCGGAGTCCTTTCCATCCAGTTTCATTCTCGTTCTCACCGTTCTATAAAATGGCCCCTGCTTTGACCAAAAACACCCTTTAACCACCACTGGATCAACCAATACAAGGCAAGGACTGCCTCTGTTTTTTTCAACTAACACACATTTCTTCTCCCTTCCATTTTCCCTGTGGCTTATAAAGTCATTCTTACCATGGACAAATGCAGTTCAATACAAGTCCTTTTTCAACCATATCTATACATGCTAAACAATTATCTTCTCTTGTTTTTATAATTTTTAATACAAGTATTGCACATGGTGCTGCGGTAGCATTGTCGCCTCACAGTAAGACACTGTTCGGTTCGATTCTCAGTTAGAGTGTCTTCTGCATGGAGACATGCATGAATGGGCGTACTTTCGTTGAAGGTTGTGCATCAGGGCTGGTAACTCGGCACGTAAAAATCAACTACTAATCATTAGCGGACCGTAGTTCTGCTGTGGCGACCCCTAACCGGGAAAAGCCAAAAGACACAACATTGCACGATAAGGGCTTGATATTAACTTTCTAGTTGTATTTCATACAGACAGAGACTGCCTTATCAATGTGGGTGACAGAGGCATAGACAACAGTATGGGCAATGGGATCAATCAGAACAGGATTACAGTGGAATTTGTTTAAATCATCAATTAACTGAAGATTTGCTTTTGAGAAGTCCCTAAACACAAAGGAATTTACAGGGAAAGTATTACCAGTTTTGAAGGAAAAGGTCACTAAATTATTGTTTGGTTTGATTGGCAGTGTACGTCAACCAGTTTACTATTGGACAGTTGAAGTTCCACAGCAGAAAAATGTGGTTAAAGGGATTTCATCTTATGTGTTAAGGTAGCTAACATGCACAGGAAGAGACATAGAAGTTATTCTATAACTAGCTATGAAGTGGTAATAGGTCCTTTTTTGGGAGCATTTGAACATCTAGAAGTTCAAATGTGGTGTCCAGAGGAATTTGTTGTGACTCCTTGCCAGGTAGTTTGAAGATCTGTTCAGCACAATACCCTTGAATGGAGGTAGTGCTTCTAGCTATATTTTTGTCAGCTACATATCACCTCAACCACCCATCAGAATAACCAACATAGTGTGAAAAAACATTAAAAAAGTTCTTCAGTCCTTTAGTTTCCTCTTTCCTCTTCATCTATCATACCACCATCGATCTATTAAAGAGAGCTGGCACTACTGAAAATCTCTTTGTACCACATGAATCAGCTGTCTCTGTAAACACTTTTATAAGGACATTTGATGCACTTGGCTGGACAGAGCTGCAAACAGAGAAGGATAACATGTAACACCCAATTAAAATACCTGTCCATTCTTCTTATAAATCTTCCTTATTATGTTTACTTCCATTACTTGCAGCTTATCATTTAGTCACTAGTTCTTATACCACTTCCCCTCCTTAACGTACAATCTGTTCCATTCATCATATGTCTGTGCTTCATTTGTACTACCATTTTTTGAATTCCCCTACATATCTGTAACCAATAAGTTAGTTTTATCAAATTTGATACTGCTTTACATAACATTGCAAACTCCACTAATTTAAGAGATATTTACATCCCAGTATTTACTCCTTTTTATCCAACAATTAATTTGATCTTCAGATGGTTTTCTAATGCAGCTGATTATGCTTTGATATTTGTTATCCCTACTGCCTGGTAACCATGAGCGCTCCTTGTGGACAGCTGGCTTATTTGTCCCTTGCAGGGTTAGCCCTTTCCCAACCCATTCATTCTTGTGAGGCAAGAGCCATAGAAAGAGAGTGTCACTCTGGACTCAATTCAGGATGTGACATACACTTGCAGATGACCGTGCCTCGTGGAACAAACACATCGTGCACATTGCTTTGCTCTATATTTGGAAAACCTTTACATTGTCTGCCCCAGAAATGTACCTTATCTCTCCCCTAGAAGAGTAGTGAGTTAGCTTGGGCAATTTATTGCTGTCTAACCTTTACCTCCTCCAGAAAGAGCCGAAGCTGCTGACAGAACTCAGGCCACCTAGGTCATAGCCATTGCTTTATCCCTCTTTGCCAAAAGAGCTGGCATCATTCTTTGGTATTTGGTATATCATCAGCCTTTACTTAGATATGGTCAGTCCAACATTACTATTGAACAGACTTTATATCAATATATTTGTTCTTTAAGATTAACACATAATAAATATTGTGCAGCTCTTAGTACATAACTCCTCAATTTCTATAAAAACAGAAAGATAAAAAAGGAAATTATTTTTGCATACCTCCATTATGAACTAACAGAAACTTACAAATCGTAATTTTTGAAGGCATTGCAAAATTGTATCAGATCAATATTCTAAGGCTAGGCATGCAATTGTTATAGTTATTTAAACAGAACAAATCATGATTTCATTAACAAGCTGCTTAAGTAAGATCAATAAAGGGCAGGATTCACGAAGCCTCCGTGTAAGAGTTACAAGGCTTACACTGAGGCTGCAGTTAAACGGTGTGATGTCAGCATGTCATGCATATGCATGAGGGCATGCTGAATAACACCTAAGGCTTACACAGTCTGTGGAAGACAGTAGGGGGCATGTCTGTAGGCCGAGCCCTGCAAACAGACATGCCCCAGAAGAGTAAAAGTCCCGAAAGTAAACCCCCACGACAGAGCCCATGTAAATGTGAATAAATACAACACAACACATGCCCCCACAGACTACGAACATAAAATGTACACATGAACATCTTATAATTTTTTTTTAAATTGTAAAGATGTTTGCCCATGAGTGCGCTCGTTTGCGCGGGCGTGCCCGTAGCTTAGCCACAGTTAGCAGTCACTGGAAAAGCATATAAAACTAAATATGCAAAGTAAGCCAAGAAGCAATAGCGTAGCGGTAGAGACGTCAGCTGAAAAGCAGGCAGTCATGGTTCGAGCCCCCCCACATCAATTTTTAATTTCAGTGAAATAAGCACGAAACAAGTCCCTGACATATATGTACACATATAAAATTATATTTTATGTAAAATGTAATGAAATGGGCCATATAATTTGAAGAAATGTAAGATAATAAAATAATAAAAAATGTCAGATGTGCCTATAGCTGAGCTACAGTTTAACAAGTTGAGTGCATCTGCCCGTAGGTGAACAGTGGTTTAACAGGTGTAAAATGAGTGCCCGGGGTTCAGCAGTGTTTTAACATGCTGAAACTGTGTGCCCGTAGCTGAGCTGAGCATAATATGTGTGCTGACAGCCAAACCACGTGTAAACCAGCGTGATCCGTTTGCGCAGAGCCGCGCACTGCGCCAACAAGCTAACCAACTGGCAATGTTGAGCAAGCTGTATCAAAACTGCCTTTACACAGACACACCTCCTAGCCTGTGTAGGCAGTCATAAAATATAAAAAGCAGTGGCCAGGTTTGAACCCAGGATACCATGCACCATAATTAAGGTACTGAACCACTAAGCCATGACAGCTGTACTTAGACATGCATTAATAGCATATATATAGGAATGAATAGAAAGAGGAGCATGACAAAACAGGTTTTGTGAAGCTGATACAATTCCAAAATGGCCAATCACAGATAAGTGTGGGAAAAATGGCATATATAAGCCCCATAGGTGGGAATAGACAGCATAACTGATTGTAGAACCGACTTGCAGCCAGATTGTCAGGTGTAGGTGAGAGTAGTTGCTTTCAAGCACAGAGGTGGGGCGTTGAGGAGTCAAAATATATGGTTTGGCTCCTTGTCCACAATCATGAGGCCCAACTCATGCAGGGCCAGGTCCTGTGGGGAGCATATAGGGCTGAGGCGTGGGACTGGTTGGCTCATGATCTCACCAGTGCCACAGGGATACCAAGGATTGGTGAGCAGGTCCGTCACCATGCAGACCTGAAGAGACGGAAGCAGGACCAACTGAACCATTGGCTCCAGGAGGCCCGGCAAATGCCCAACGCCCCACTAAGGAGTAAGTTACATGTAATTATTTATGTAAGAAATTAACCTAGCTGATATTATGGAGATGTGTATTCCAATATTACTTTATTTATATTACAGCTGCAAGTGTCCATTCTGCGAACCGTAGAACCTATGGCGATAGGCTGGCACGGGTGCGCCACCAGGCAGGTCAGTAATCCTCTCCCTGTAACTGTAAATAAATATATAAGTATGACAGTTAGCAAAAGAGTGCAGTGTAGTCACTAATTAATAAAATGTGCACGTAACAGTGTAAGAGGGTTTGCAAGTATTGCTTGATTACAAAAGTGTGATGAAGTCTGTAATCCAAACAGAAAAATGAAACAAGTCTGAAATAAAGGTGTCCCACCTGTAATATAATAGTACATAACCTGCAGCAGGCTGAAAAGTACAGCTGCAGAAGCTGAGTAAAACACATGTGTGAAATATATCCCTGTTGAAATACAGAAACATGACAGAAGTGAGACTGTTGGAAAGGATTGTTATAACTACAGGTAAAACATGTCAATAAAGCCTAGAATTAAGTACCATCCTGAATTGTAAAAATAAAACAAGTGAGAGAGTTCATAGGTTCATAGGTTCATACTAGGCTATCTGCCCTAGGGCATTTATAAGCCTAGCCAGAATGTGTTTGGCTTTCGCCACCCATTTTAAATGTATTTTGCTATGCCCTTTTTCGAGGTTAGTATACTGTGCCTCTGTCTAACAGTGACACAGAAGTGATACCCGGGGTAAACCTACAATCTCCCATCCACTCATCAAGATTCCTCTTGAAGAGAGTCAATGAGGGACTCTGCCTAACTTGGACTGGGATTTTATTCCAGAGTGAAGGGAGCCTTGGGGTTATGAATCTGTCCCTCCAGTATGTCCTATTTATTTCAGTGCTGAGGTTCAAGTCTCTCGAGCGCATAGCTCGATGGGATTTGGATTTTCTGAGGTGCAGTATGTCCATTAATTCCGGGTTGGACATGGCTTTATATGTCAGACACAGATCACCTCTGAACAGGCGGTATGCCACTGAGTAGAGCTGGAGTTTCTTTAACCGGGCAGCATATGGCATCTGTTTGAGCCCTTTGATCCTCTTGGTGAGGTAATTTTGGGGTCTTTCCAGTTGCTGCAGGTGTCTGGTAAGATACATCCCAAAAGGGGCATTGCACTCAATTATGGGCCTGATGAGGGATGAGTAAAGAGGCACGATGACCTCCCCTGATCTAGATGTGAATCCCTTCATGATTAGGTGAGCTATATAAAATGTTTTTCTAACCACTTTGGCCACGTGGTTGTCAAATGAGAGATTGCTATCAACTTGGGTCCCCAGGTCCCTAATTACTTCTTCTGTACTTAATGGATTACCACCTATGTGGTAATTTGTGGGCACTTTGTTTTTGCCAAACGGGATGACTATACACTTTTTGGCATTTAGCTTGAGGCCATGGCTCTGGCACCAGTTGTCTGTTTCTATGAGGCCCTTTTGGAGGATGCTTGTATCAGCTGGAGAGTTGATTATGGCGCCCAGTATGCAGTCATCTGCGAACTTGGTCAGCCACAGTCCTTCCATGTTGGCCTGTACCTCCGAGAAATATATACCGAACAAGAGAGGTCCCAGGACTGAGCCTTGTGGGACACCACTTGTAACTGGTTTGGAGTCTGACATGGCTCCAGCAATTCTAGTGTGAGTGTGAGAAAGAGTTATGAATCCACCAATAAAGTAGTAATAACTCCTGAATAAAGTATACTGCAGTCAGTACAGAATGAAATGAATGTGACAAGCAGAAACAAACAGTAAAATGTGTTGAAAATGTTACTGCAGCTGGAATGTGTATCCCAAAATCTGGATATGTTGCTCTCAGTCTGCAATATGCAGATAGTATGGTTGTCTGAAATACCAAACATCCACAGTTGTCTATAGCTATATAAAGCAAATGTAGCAGGATGATGTAGCTGAACAGAGCCAGATATGAATGTGCATGAATAAAAATGAAAATGTATATTGATGTAGCAGTAACATTCCTATCACCAACTTGAAGTAGTTATCACATAGGAAACTGTAGGTAGAACTGTAGTGTGTATATATCTGCAGCTATTAGAAATGTACAGCATATGTATTGGTATTTGAAGTTGTTAATTAAATTTTCTTCACCCTACCCTATAACCACATATAATCCATTCCACATGAAATTGGCATGTGCAATCACAATTAACACCCCCTGGACATTTGTCCTGTTGGTTCATACATATTTGCATGTACGTTGATGCATCTGCCCTGTTCATACATCCAAACCTGATGGCCTGTTGCCATCAATCAACCCTGCATGTTGTTGGACTGTGTATTGCTGTTCAAAATATGCATGTGTTATGCTTGTTGTTCAATGGTTTGAATATCTGGGTGTTTGGTTAATGGGAATACTAATGCATGCTGTTACAACTAATTGTGAATGGTATTGTACATTACTAACCCAAACTGTCATAACATAATGCAAAACATAGGACGACAGGGAAGGCGGGTTCCAGCGGACCCACCTCTCCCTCCTCAGCTGGCGAGTGCACCTGGCAGTAGTGCCCAGGCCGGACCCTCCTCCGGTGGCCCTGTGCCACCTGCGGTTGGAAGCGCTGCAGGGGATGGGTCTCGTCCCCCCTCTGCAAGTGTGGCAGGCAGAGAACATCCACTCACCCTCCGTAGTGTCCGGACTGTGGTGCATAGGAAGATCCGGGAAGCTGTTCTTGGGCCCCGCTTGAAGCACAGGTGGCACAACTAATGGGCGTGCCTGCTTCCCAGCCTACACAGCCCCCAGCACATCCCTGTCCTGGGCCGTGAATGCACAGTGGCAACTGCCCATGGGTGGGGATATCAGTTCCACTGTTGCCATCTGTGGGCTCATGGGCTCTAGATATCCAAACATCCATCCCTGTCAATTGTGTAACCCCCCCACATGTGTCATACACCGCCCCTGTATGCGTCTTGTTTGTCTTGTCTGTTAACCTATCCAACCTACCTCTACAGCTATACCGACTTCCCATACCTGTCATACCACTCTCACCTCAAAAAAAAAAAAAAGGGCACTCTGTACCCACAAAAAAATTACGCCCCACACATAGCTGCCCATTTTGCACACATGTCTGCTGGACATGGAAACTGTCAATTACAATTGGCTGTACAACAAGTATTATTGTTGTCCTTACACCTCTCTCAGGGGTGGAAGGTTTCAAATGTCACACCAAATTACAAACATATGCACAGCTGTTGCTGATGAAGAAATGGGCAGCTATGGGCCTTACCTACATCCCTCCTGCAAAACCCGAGCTTGTTTCCCTACTGTCTTTCCCTCTTTGTGACCCCTTTTTCACCACTTTCCTATATCCCCATTTTCATTTCTTTCAAAGAAAATAGCGCGGGTGTGCGCAAGAGTAAGCACTTTTAAGCAGTTGTAAGCGGGTGTGCACGGAGCTGAACGCCAGTGCTCATGCGTGAGCTCCGCGCAAACCAGCGCTAACCTGGTTATAACTGCTTAAAAGTGCCTTAGTCACTCTGAATGACAAGGCCTGTAGTCTGCTCAAAAGCAAAATAAAATCCCACTGTCAGTCCCCAACCCAGGACCTTGGAAACAGTAGTCTGCATGACTTACCACTAAGCCATGACTGTTATATAAGAACACTGTGCTACAATAAATATATCATGTAATAGTAGGAATGAATGTAAAGGGAATATAGGATGTGTAGTACACAAAGCATGTCATGTATATTTACTGTCAAATGTAGTGGATTTCTATAATAGTAGTGTGTGAACAGAAACAGCCATGCTAGTTGGTAGCTAGTAGGTAATAATGTCACTGTAGCACCTTGCAAGCCACACACATACACACAGCAGGATAATCACTGCCCTTACTCCACAACCTTTTACAGGAACACATCCGGACTAAGTAATAAAAAATGTGGAGCAAAGGCCCAAAAACAGGGACACATCCCAAATAATGCTACAACAAACTTAGACAGTTGAGAGAGTAACAGGTTCTGCATTTTGTTGGATGTTTGGAAGGGTATGAAGTCTGAAACTGAAATGTTTGCCACTATAGTCTGACTTGAGCCCAGGGTGATTTGCCAGAAAAAGCTGTTTATGAGATATGGACCAAAATATGAGGCAAAAATGTGGACAACCTGCAAATATCTGTACACTTGAGAGGTCCGACACTGCCATATTTGAATAGTTAAGAGCCTAGACATAGCAACAGTGACTGAGTTATAGGGATGCCCCACAGTCTCCCTATGAAATGTACAAACAGTAGGCAGAAAGGTGTTACAACACATGCAATGGTAACTATGAAGTACTGAAAGTATGCACTACTTGCACGGCAGACATAGTGTAGTAATACTCATGATAATGCTCATGCTATCCCACAGTCACAACTGCAGAATACCAGACAATTTAATGGGTGTGCTCCACTGATATGTACCATTCCATGAGGCAGATAAAAGATGCACCTGAGAGTCTCTGGGGCCTGCTCAGCAGCATACTCAAAACCCTAATAGATGTCAAGGCCCACAACATGGCCAGACCACAGTGCTTGCAGTAACACCCTAGCAGATATAGCAAGCATTCCAAGGTGTGAATGTACATGGAAATTAGGAAAGCCACAGCAACACACTACAGTCAAGACACCTAGCAGGCATACAAGTAGTGAATGTAAAGGGCACATATTGAAGCCATAGCAACAAAGTGCAAGAGCCACTGCTATATACCAGTTACACCACATGTCCCACAGGAAAGCACACACACCCACATTAACAGTAGTAGTAGTCTTAGGTGCCAGTGTACATACACACTTAGTACAGGAAACTGGAGAAATGAATGGCGAAATGTTAATCTACAACACAGCCAGAAATATGAGAGAGATACTAACCTTTACACTTACAGAACAGTGTCCACAGCATACCAGCATGGTCCCTGCCCTTAAACTCTGAAAGGGCTACGCCTATCTCACATACCTTTTTATAGCACTGTCCTGGAATCACAGTGAGAACTCAATCAGTACACAATTGGCTACATGCAATTAGCAAATGCTGGCTAACAATTGGTACAGAGGCCATCACATGGACATATGCAGATACCTACAAAAGCATGCTGTACTCCCAGTCCACACATGCAATACTTTCATTGCACCCTGTGGAGGTAGGGAGAGACAGAGAGAGAGAGAGAGAGAGAAAAAAACATACACAAACAAAACCAGTCATCAAAACCCACTCGAAAGCTGCCAACTGCCAACTGGAACAGCAGTTCATGAAACCAAACAGCAACGCAAGCAGCTGTGACAAACACAGGTAATGTAAAGTAATACTTTAAAAGTCTACATACTGTGAACCCTCCATATGTGTCATTGGTCTGTATCCATATGTATATGAAGATGTGCATAGGGCAGGGGACATACAGCAACTATCAGTGAAGGTTGTACATACATATGTATGTGAGGGCATCTATGTGCACATATCAATGTAGGTTGAATGTAGGTTGTAGTGCAATGTACAAAATAGGTTTCACAGTTATGTATGTTTAGCAGTATGTTAGTGTGTGTATACAGTTTTGTAAACAAACATGTTGATATTCCTATCTATCATATGGATACGTATGTATGTATGTCAATATATGTATGTATGTATATATATATATCTATCTATATATATATATATATATATATATATATATATATATATATATATATATATATATATATATAAAATATGCATATATGTATACATACATAGAGAGGGATGTAGGAATACATAGACAGATATAGATAGATAGAATATGTAGAACCATATATATGTAATACACACATACATATATAGATATATGTAGATACATATACATAGACAGACAGATCTGACTATCTACAGATATGACTGTATATGATGATCTCACACTCCCCCTGTCCCACCCCCTCTGTCACTCTCACCCCCTCTCTGTCACACACCCCCCTCTTTCCATATCTATAGCAATATATGTACATCGATATATATATATGTGTATATGTATACAGACATATATATATATATATATATATATATATATATATATATATATATACATATATATATATATATATATATATATATATATATAGAGAGAGAGAGAGAGAGAGATGTATATATATTCTGAGTGAGGCACATGTGTATGTGTACAGATGTATTGCAATAGGTGCCTGGTGACAAAGGCATGGAGTGAACACCAGTGTCGAAACTGGAGTACCATACCCCATTTCAAATTACCTACACCAGTAACCACCAGATATGTGACTGGCTGCCCACCACTGCATGTGTCAGGGGTGAACAGGGTCAAAAATGTGTACAATAGTCCCCCCAATGAGAGTCACAGTGGCACACTATTCCTGGAATACCTGCACATGGTATGTGTCAGCAGACATGGTGTGTCAGCTATGGACATGAAGGTCAGTGTACCCCTCCACACCACACAATGGCTGCCACGGTATGTACCTCACATGACAGCTACAGATATGGAGAAGGACACAGTGACATGTACAACACTGTGGCAATGCACTCAAACACATTACCAATGCACAGTGACTGACAACACCACAGAGTACACACATACTACCCACATAGAGGTTACCACTCCTGGATTTACATACTTAAGTCACACCCATGACAGATGTCCAATAACCATAGTAACACCTCACACCATCCACAACCTAAATGACTGTTGTGTGTCATCCGTGACAACGCAGTAGAGAGCACGTGGCGGAGGTACAGGTTCCTACCCACAGATAAGACATACCATGCAATAAACCACACAGCATTAAGAAGCAAGACTCCCCATGAGTACATGTCACACATACCCCTGCTGAATTTTAGTCAGATAGGTAATATGCCATATGAGTCACCCTGTGTAACTGTTTGACAGGAGCAGGTACCATCACATCACATGTGTCACAATGGTCAGGGTAGCAGAACAGTATGCTGCTGTAGTCCCAGGGGCAATAGCATATTGTATTGTATTGTATTGTAATGTATTGTATTGTGTTGTATTGTATTGGTATGTAGAGGTGCCTCCTTCGTGGAGTGGAACTACTGCTGTTGTACGCCAGTGTACAGGTACATATCCTGTAGTCAGGCTAGTGTTACATAGCACTTCTATATGTGTGTTTAGCTCCTCTTGGAGTTCATGTAGCATGCAACCGGGGATACCATCAGGTCCCATTGATGCTGTGTTTTCTGCTTTTCTGAGGGCGGCTCTCACCTGGACATCTGTGATGACAGGGAGGTTACAGTCAGCTGGGATAAGTATGTCTTAGTTTGGGGGAGAGGGAGGGGGGAAACATGCACTGAACCTGTCTGCCACAATGTTGCCAATATCTGTGGGTTCAGTGAATTATTTGTTGTTGTGTACTAACTATGAGCATATTGGAGGGTTTCTGACCAGGTTTCTAACATAACTGAAGAAGGCCTTGTGGTTATCTGTAGTGTCCTCGTTGATTTCCCTCTCAAAGTTGCCCATGGATGTTTGTATGAGAGAAAATAGCTCTTTACTAGTGCTGATCAGACATGCCTTCCCTTTATGGAATTATGCTCTGTCTTGCAGTAGCTTCCATCTTTTGTTATACAATCTGTCTATGGCTGGGCTCCACCAGACAGGATGCTTTCCCTTTGTGGAGAGTGTCTTGGTCTTATATGGGATTGCATGATCCATGCATTCTCGGAGATGTCCGTAGAAATCATTTGTGAAGGAGTCAGCATTGTGGGTTGTGTCTTCCACTGGCCCAGTGGGCTTAAAGGATACCATATCATCCACACGCCAAAACCAATAAGCAAATAATTTCAGCAAACCTTGGATCCTGGTCACACCAAAAACAACTTTTAATGAATAAGACTTGACACAAGAAAACAAACCACGATAAAATCCACAAGATACTAAGCACTTTTACCTGCTGATAAAGGGCATCTTCAGAGTACAAAAAATCATTGCTGATCATCCCTTAAATACTAAATGCTAAAACATTTAAGTGAATAATTACAATTCATCAAACTATCGGTAAAATCATTAACTGTAATGTAATTAAAATTCGTGTTCTTGACATCTTATCATCTTAAAGAAACAGGAAGAAGCATGAACTGTTTAAAGGGACAGACAGAAAGGTGTTGAGTATTGTCTCACTAATATAAATAAAATGGTAAGAATTTAGATATACTTATACTTAAAACAGGTTGTAAATATGAATGTAAATGTAGATATTAAATATCAATGTAAATATATAAATATAAATATAATATAAATATAAATATTAAATATTGAATATTGAATTTGAGATATTAATTGTATATTAATTGTATAAAAATGAATTGTGAATTTATATGAATGTACCATATCCATAAGATAATAAAAAAGATAAAATACATATATAAGAAGACCAATTAGATAAAATTTATGGCAGTTGTAAATGTGAATACACTTCTAAATCATTCATGAATATTAAATAAGAAATACTCATATATGTTATATTTGTGTTCATATAAAATGTGATCTAAGTTTAAGAATACTAGTAATTGATATTTGTTCATTAATGCCAGGCCATTTGCTAGCGTTAAGTCTTAGTTGCCATAAGCACTCCTTTGCTTCCAACATAGTTTTTTCGTCCCCACCTTTATGTGTATTCTGTGGTACTCTATCAATGAAGAAAAAAAGAAATCTTTTAAAATTAGAACAATTAATACTGTGATTATATAACATACTAGTTGTTTTATGTCTTTTAATGTCACTTAAATGTTCTATAATACGCATTTTCAACTTTCTAATAGTTTTCCCTATGTAAAATGCTTGGCAAACTGTGCAAGACGCAGCATAAACCACCATGATAGAGTTACAGTTACAATGGCCTGGACATTTTATAGTCTTCCCATAGTTGGAAATGGAGATATATGGACCATCATTTATAAATCTGCAAACATGACATGCGCCACATTTGCTCATCTTAGAATGTTTAGCCAAGTCAGTATTAATGTTGTTTTCAAACAGATTTTTCAAGTTTTTCCCTCTACTGTAAGTAATTTTAGGTAGGTTACCTAAAATACTTGAAAGTTCTGTATTGGAATCAATAACACTTATCCATGCTTCGTGTACAATATTGACTATCTCTTGTGCTCTATCATTGAATGGAATAATAAGAGTGTCACATCTAGCTACAATGGAATTTGGTTTATCAACTTCTAGTATTCCATATAGAATAATAGGTTTATAAAAAATCAACCTCTTAATTTGTATTTCATTGCTAATTTCTAAAATAAAATCACAAGGGTAGCCTCTGGCAATAAACATACTCATAAGTTTTTCCAATTCCTGTTCAAAAACTTGGTTATCACTAACAATTCTAGACAGCCTAACCATCTGGCCTTTAACCAGATTCCTTTTTTGATAAAGCGGATGGCAGCTGTCAAAGTGTAAGAACAAATTTGAGAATGTTTTCTTCCTAAATAAACCAGATTCAAACCTGTTGTTGGCAACAGTAAGCACTATATCCAAAAATTCTACATTGTTGTCAAAAATATGACTCGTAAATTTTAAAAAATCTGTAGTCTGTCCTAAAAATTTAACAAAATTGTTGAACTCATCTTTAGTGCCCCCCCAAAAAATTAGGATGTCGTCCAAATAGCGTAAATATAACAAAACCTTATGCCAAAAAATACTAGTAAATATAAACTCAGATTCCCACTGTACTAAAACTAAGTTTGCATAAATGGGGGCACATCTAGCCCCCATAGCAACTCCCTTTTTCTGTCTGTAATAATCCTTGTTGAAGTACAAAAAATTGTTCTCCAATACCAGTTCAAGCATTTCTGTTAATAATTGGTTGTCAGAATGATTTAGTCTATTGTATTTGTTAAGACATGCTTCAAACATTTCCAACCCCTGTCCATGGGGAATGACTGTAAAAAGATTAACAACATCTACAGTGGCCATTATAAATTGAGACTTAAAATCAAAATTATTTGAAAATTCTCTAACTCGTTCTAGGCAATGCCATGCATCTCTGAGAATATATGGTAAACTTTTCAAAATGTTTTTACACTTGAAATCTATAAATGCCGCTTGAGCTTTGGTCTTTGAACCCTTGGCTGACACAATAGGTCTGAATGGGGGGTGGTGTACATCTTTATGAATTTTGGGAATCCCAAAAATAGATGGTATAATGGGAAATTCCACAGAGATATATTTAAAAATATCTTGATCAATTCTAGCATCCATAAGATATTCGTAGAACAACCAATCAATCATGGTGTATGCTCTGTTAACTTCATGTCTACTGACTTTTTCATAAGTGTCATTGTCATCTAATAATGTTGTCATCCTATTATAATAGTCAGTGTTGAGCATGATGACCACCCCACCCCCTTTGTCTGGTTTCATAATCCTGTATTGATCTGAACCAGTTAACTCTTTAAGACAAAACTGTTCTGCTGATGTCAAATTGTATTTAGTAACAATTTTCTTGTTTAGAATTCTTCTAATTTGAGTTTCACAGAGTTTTTCAAAAGTCCGGATCAAAAAATGTTGTGGGGGAATAAAAATACTGTGACGTTTAAGAGTAAAAAATTGGGAGTCCAATGCAGGATCACCTGAATTATGAAAGAATATTTTTAAGTTCAAAAGCCTGGTATACATTTTCAAGTTAATTAACACATTGCCAATGTCTAAATAAAATGTAGGCACAAAAGTAAAACCTTTACTAAATAAATCTAAAAAATTCTTACCAAAATTTAGTTTAGTAAAATTATATAAACTAAAACCTAAATGTGTTGTAATGGAACAATCACAGATTTCTCTAGTACAAGTCCCTACAGAAGTGTTAAAAATGTCGTTACAACTATCTAACATTGTGTCAGTTTGTCCACGTACACCAGCATCCAAACGTGGTGTTTCAATAAACACCAAATCATTAAACACTTCATTGTTTGGATCTATTGTGTTGAGACTATCTATCTGTGCCATGAATTCATTCTGTAAGCCCCTTTGTTGTAATTGTTGTACGACTGATGATTGTGGCTGCCCTGCCTTTCTCTTATCCTTTCTGAATTCCTCAATGTTGGCTGGTCTAAAAAAACTGATTGTACTTCATCTTTGTTATTTGTATTACTTCTGTGTGTTTGTTCAATAACAGACATAGGATTGTGTCTGTTCTGATTCTTGTTTCCTTGAGATTGACTATAATATTTCATGTTTTTGTATTCTTTAAAATGTGTATATACTTTATTGTTTTTATAGTCATGACTGTCCCTTTCTATTTTGTGGTCCTTAATATCAAGCCCTTTATTAATATACCTGTCCATGTCCCTATAAATGTTGTCCAATCTAAATTTGTTGTGTTCAAACAATAAATCTGCTTTAATACTTCTATCCAAACAACACAACTTGTCATTTAAAATGTTCAATTTATCAGAATTGTTATGTATAATGAGTCTCAGAAGCTCAAGCCCAGTTCTGTCAAATAATAATAAAAGTTCAGAAAACATTTCTGTACCTTCCTCGAACCCATGAGGTAATTTAAAAATACGTAACCCTTTGGGCACTTGCTTTAGTTCCAAAGAACGTTCCAAAAAAGCATTGTCCATTTGTAGGGACTTAAAGGCTTTCAATGTTTTTTCAAATTCCAACATTTGAGCGTTCAGTGTCCCCATGTCCCTGGAAACTGTATAATTTTCCTTGTTCAAAGAAGGAGGTAAAAGAAAATGTTTTAAATCCATTGTAGAGGTGGGAAAATGATTAGAAGATGAATGTCCATTACGTGCAGCTCCATTCCGGTCCTCTCTGATGTTCGACACCATGTTAAGGGGAGGATCCACAATGCCACCACTCCCTGATGTCACTGCGCCTCTTGTTGGACTTTTTGAGCATTGCCTAACAACCGATCTCTGCATACTTGTGTTAGGTGTAGAATGTAAAGTAAACAATTGTTCTTGTGATTCCGTAATCACAATTTCACCATCTGCACCCAAGTTATTGCGTTGTTCATGTAACGCCTTTATTAACTTATTGGTTATCTCCAAATGTTCCTGCAGTAGTCGATGCATACTGGGAACTGTAAAATTGTGGAGACACGAAAAAATTCAAACGAAAGTCTGAATCACTCAGCCAGGGAAACTACAAAAAGCAGCTACGTGTGTCAAATACGTCCAGTAATGAACAATTCAGTTAGAACAAATTAATTAATGGCACGGGATGATCTCTTTTCTTTGTAAATCAATAAAAATTCTTTATGAAATCACAATACAGTTACCATAACATAAGACGTGGTGTAAAACCCTTCTTGTTGGTCCATCAGTCTTTAAGACATCCAGGAAACCGATTAGGCAGCTGAAAATGGTTGAACAATATCATCCACACACCAAAACCAATAAGCAAATAATTTCAGCAAACCTTGGATCCTGGTCACACCAAAAACAACTTTTAATGAATAAGACTTGACCAAAACAAGAAAACAAACCATGATAAAATCCACAAGATACTAAGCGCTTTCACCCGCTGATAAAGGGCATCTTCAGAGTACAAAAAATCATTGCTGATCATCCCTTAAATACTAAATGCTAAAACATTTAAGTGAATAATTACAATTCATCAAACAATCAGTAAAATCATTAACTGTAATGTAATTAAAATTCGTGTTCTTGACATCTTATCATCTTAAAGAAACAGGAAGAAGCATGAACTGTTTAAAGGAACAGACAGAAAGGTGTTGAGTATTGTCTCACTAAAATAAATAAAATGGTAAGATGGTAATGGTAATGTTTTCGTGTTTTGGTCAAGTCTTATTCATTAAAAGTTGTTTTTGGTGTGACCAGGATCCAAGGTTTGCTGAAATTATTTGCTTAAAGGATACCATGTCAGTGTTACGAAGTGTAAAGTTTGCATTTGAAATGTTATTCACTGTAGTCGTTTGTGCTGGTGGTGTAGGTGGGATATGTATATCCAGGGCAATTAGTTTGTGGTCAGCTCACAGTAGTTGATGATGTACCCCATACAGTACCTCGATACAAACCCCCAGAGTGAGGAGGTGCTTTGGACCTGAATCAGTGTTCTGACTGCTGGGGTTTGGTAGTATGTTGTATGGAGTGTGCCAGGTACTGTTGCACAGTTGTTGGCTGAGCACTGATACCTGGCCATTTACATGTGTATCCACCAATAGACAGACAGATGCTATATATGTGAGATATGTTGTATCACAACAGTCAAGTAGCATGTGCAGCATGTGTGCCAAATTCTGCTGACATATTTTGCTGATATCATGTTATTTCCTTTTTCAGGACCATGGCTCACCAGCGCAATCCAGCGTACTCTGCAGTTGAGGATGAGGAAATACACCAGAACCTTGTGCGGGATTATGCAATACTCTTTTCCCGCACCAGCCAGAATCAGCAGGAGAGGGCTGCACTGTGGCAAGACCTGGTCCGTCGGGTAAATGACATAGGCACGCATAATAGGACATATGAGCAGGTACGACATCACTGCAGTGATTTAATCAGAAATGTCCGTCAGCGTGCGTCGGATATCCACAGGCAACAGGTTGCCACAGGTGATGGGGTGGCTACACATCCCCCACTCACCAGACTGGAGGGACTACTCATAAGTGTTGTGGCTCCAGCCTGCCAACAACAACAACAGCAGCAGACCTGCATTATGATGGAGGCTGGAGCCACACAGCACCAAGACTACGAGCATGCAGGTAATATGCCATATGTATAGTTGACTGTTGTGTACACTGGTAGTTAATGCATGTGTGAGGTGTGTCCTTGGTTTGTAGCTGTCATCATAGTATTTAATGTGCAAGTGTGATATTCCCAATATCAGCAGCTGACCTGTGAAAGGCAACTGTTGTACTACTGACCTGTATCATACTCAGTAACAATGGCACAGTTGTGGCACTAACATTAATTTCCTCACTTCTGCAGGTCCCTCCGGTGTAACAGCAATGCAGCCTATCCATGCTGGTGAGTGTGTATTAACAATACTTTTAATAGTATTGATAGTAATAGTAATATTAGGCTCACTTAGTAGTGCTCTGTGTAAGCATGCAGGTGTGTCTGTGTCTGTGTGTTGATATCTCACATACTGAGTACTGTGCAAGTGTGCAACTGTGTGCAAGTGTGCATGTGTGCATGTGTGCATGAGTGCACGTGTGTATGTGTGCATGTGTGCATGTGTGCACCAGTGCATGTGTGCACCTGTGCATGTGTGCATGTGTGCACATGTGGATGTGTGCATGTGTGCACCTGTGCATGTGTGCACCTGTGCATGTGTGCATGTGTGCATCACTGATAACATTGTATAGACATTGTAAACTGTGTTTCCTGTTTCCCTCCCACAGGTTCTGGTGCTTCTTTGGTGTCATGCAGCAGGGAACCTGAATCAGGTGTCACGGGTACTGATAATGATGACATCTGTGTAATGGCACAGGAAGGTATGTCAGGGTCCGTCATTCGTCAGCCAATTGACAGTACACAGCTGTCAACCCCATCAATGTGCACAGTCATCCTGCCAATACACCCTTTGTCTCCAATGTACCTAGGTGATGGACAGGATACAGTGGGCATTGACCAGGGTAATGTGGTATTTGTGGCACATGCTTCCCCACACAGCAGACATGGGCATGGCCCTGAGATGGTACCACACAGACAGATCTCCAGGGGTTCTCGTGGGAGCATCCATGGGCATACTGCCCCTGTCAGACGTGCCCACAAAGGTCTTATAACCTCAGCTATGTTTAGGGCTGTCATGCAGGCACAGTCACGTATGGAACGGTACACCAGACAGGGTCTGAGGGAGCTGACAGCATTTCACACAGCCATAACAGACAGTATGCGTGACATTGTGGCTGCCATCCGTAATTTCACCGATGTCATAGACAGACGTAGTGGGGACATATTAGATCGGTTCCACAACTACATGTCCATGAGCCAGGGCAATAGTGGACAGCTGAGGCGTCGACATGGGCGTATGCCAGCAACAGCAGCAGCTGGCAGTCGTCACGGATGACAACAGGGCCGCGGCCGCCCCCATAGTGCCAGCAGCAGCCCCAGCAATGCTGGGTCTGTGCTGTCATCAGACCGCCCCAGGAGACCACGTGCACATGGCTCTGGACAGGCCCGACAGGGATCTGTGTCCAGTCAATGAACACCTGCTTCTGATGACAGTACCCAGTCTGGATTAGTACCGGATACGGTCCATAGCACCCCTGCAAGGCACAGGTACCGCGTCCGTTGCCAGAGACACTGATCTGTATGACCTGGCAGGTACAGTCTGTGGCTGTCCACAAACACTGGTATATGGCAGCCATGAGGTGGAACTGTGTGCATCCATACACACATGTGAACTGACAACACCTAGGGCTACCGCATACACCACACACTGCATCAACATTGCCCCACCTTGTACTGCTGTCCCTCACCAACACACATACACATTCATGTCAATTGGTGGTATCAGTGGCAGACTCAGACATACCAAGTTCACACCCTGTGCATATGATGAAACTGTGCCACCTCCTGCAATCTGTAACATCAGTGCAGGTACAGGTTAACATGTTGCTGATGCACAGGGTGACTACATAGACATGTAGTAATAGTATCATGTTGTTAACAGTACTGTGTGCTGATATAATTGTGAGTATATCCCAGCATGCCTGATGCAGTAAGGGTATGAATGTCTTGTACTGTTGTCTACACCCATGGTAAGTACTATAGTGTATCATCTGCACATGTTGGCATACTGGTGGTAAGGATGTCAACAGAAGGCTACATACATAGGTAGCACAGGTGATAAGGTAATGAAAGTATTGATACGCAATGATGGACATGTAAACTGCAAGTGGCATGTTGCCCACACTGGACTCTGCAATGCGGATGTTTGAGGATGTTGATATGTGTGCAGTACTACACGACTGCTACAGGACACACAGGAGCACCCTAGCACTGCAAGCTCACATCTGATACCATGCTAGACAGCCCCAACACACAAAACTAACTTTCACAGGAGGGAGAGTCCCCATAAATGTCATGGATACTGTGGTGGCAGGACAGGTAGCATACATCCTACTAAGTATGGAACCACTGAGTGAAGGCTCAGTGTCTGTTATTTGACATGTGTATTACTGCAGGTATGAGCACCTGGGTTTCCATCCAGTTATTGTACATCCTGATGGTACATGGTCTGTACACTTGTGTGCGCTGAGACTGGACCCTACCCATCTGGCCTGTGTATTTCCATGTACATGTGTATAGTGCCTGCATATTTGCACTGTTACCTACTGGAAGTGGTACAGCTTGTTTGTTGTACAATGGACTACATGCAGCCCTGCTTACTGTAGCTTTGTTTGCATGCATGTTTGCTTGCAGGTACCCTGGAATACTGATCCCACCTGCAATGCAGATTTACAGAGCTTCTGTGGACTCCTAGTGACATCTGTATTGCTTACTATATGTATGTCCATGTCTCACTTGACAGAACGTCACTGTTTGTCTTGTTCACATGTACGTTGCCTGTGACACATTGCATATGACTTACCTGGCATTTGACCACGTGAGCAGTCATATATGCCAGTGCTAACTAATCACAGGCACTACACCCTCACATACTCACCTTCTGTACCTTGTTCCCCATTGGCCATATGTGCTGTTAATCACCATGGCAATCACAATACTATGGTAGCATGTGCAAAGGTCACTTGGCAGTCACCTCTATGGTACAGTTGTGGAATATGTGGGTCAAGTGGCAATGTCACAGCTGCCACATGTACACAGTCACCCCTCTCCCCTACACATGGACGTACAACACATGTATGAGATGCAACCACATAGCCAAACTGCGGACTACGCTCTCTGAACCCAGTACTGGCATAACCTGCCAGGTGGCATGAAATACTACAGTGACTACAATACCAGTCTGATGTAGACCTACACTGATGGCAATCCAAACACATGAACACACTGGGCCATTCGTGGAGCCTCAGAATAGCATCCTGCCTGAGCAGCAGACACCTCTGCAGCTGGCACACAGGCATACATTAAGCCGGAACACAGCACATGCAACACATAGCACACAAATCCTGTGTGCCAAACAATCACAGCCTGTACGGCTAGACAACACACCTGCTACAGTTGTGTTAGGTACCTTTATTGTCCGGTACAGTGAGGTCCCACTCACCAGACTGGACAAGGTGAAGATCACAGTGATATGCCCGTGGGGCACTATGGTCCACCACATAACACAAGCATACAGGTCAGTCAGAGGCATGGACACATATGACTCAGTCATTCTCCATGCCACTATGGCTGACCTGTGATGTACCTCCCTGGACTACATGATAGGGAACATAGAAGGGCTCTCTGAGCATGTGTCACAGGCTGGTATGACCCTGACCTTTGTTGGCATCATACCCTCACCAAGAATGCTGAAGTATTACTGAATGCTGATGAATTACTGTAGCTACAACACCCTAGCTGAAAGGTTCCTAGCATGTAGTCACTGCATTGCTATGAAACAACTTGTTACCACTCCCACAACAGGTGAAAACATGCAGCACCTGTTTATCAACAACATGTAGACTATATGCCCCAGACCAGATGTGTATCCCTTGCTGCTAGGATGATACCATATACAACTCACACTGTATATACACATACCACATGCAGCACCTGCACAGAAGACCACAGTTATAATGTTATCCAGTGCAAATACCATATATTCACATGTGGCAGGCATCAGACATGGGAACTATTGAAGGTCACAGGTACATATGTGTATTTGGCACACACACACATACATCATCTGTGTCCATTGCCATTACTGGTTTAATCGATGTCATGCATTATTGTGAACAACAACCCACACACATGGGCATTCTGTGTGACAAAAACACACGTGGCATGTGTGGAATTCAAAACCATAACTAACTGTGCTATGACAAACTCAGTAAGCAGAATAAAAACTAGAATGAACAGCAGATGCAGAGTGGTATCCAACTAGACGGAGCCCGAATAATGAAAAAATTCTTTCTTTACTCAATCCAATGATCAAAATGAAGTACAAATACACATAAAGTCACAGTTTAAAAATGATAAAACAACAAGTTAAGCGCTTTTGTCAATACTCAGACTTCTTCAGCTTAACTTGTTGTTTTATCATTTTTAAACTGTGTCTTTATGTGTATTTGTACTTCATTTTGATCATTGGATTGAGTAAAGAAAGAATTTTTTCATTATTCGGGCTCTGTCTC
Source organism: Protopterus annectens (assembly GCF_019279795.1). NCBI lineage: Eukaryota > Metazoa > Chordata > Ceratodontiformes > Protopteridae > Protopterus > Protopterus annectens. Next base: position 1,421,908,823 of record NC_056746.1, on the reverse strand, counting down.
GTTGGATACCACCCTGCATCTGCTGTTCATAACTGTGCTATGACAGTAGTGAGAGACGCAGTAGCAGAGCATGCTATTTGCATTACTGGGAGATTTGCCCTCTTCTGCTGTACTTGTAGGGTGCTGACATCATCTCTGTGTAGAGATTGGAATATGCACCAGCTGGTGTGTTGTACCGGTTGCCAAAAGGGTCAGTTCTCTTACACATGTAATTACACACAGCCTACTTCCACCCACCCACACACATGGGCATTCTGTGTGACAAAAACACATGTGGCATGTGTGGAATTCAAAGCCATAACTAACTGTGCTATGACAGTAGTGAGAGACGCAGTAGGAGAGCATGCTATTTGCATTACTGGGAGATTTGCCCTCTTCTGCTGTACTTGTAGGGTGCTGACATCATCTCTGTGTAGAGATTGGAATATGCACCAGCTGGTGTGTTGTACTGGTTGCCAAAAGGGTCAGCTCTCTCACACATGTAATTGCATACACCCTACTTCCACCCCCCCACACACACGCAGGATTTAAACCTCTACCTAACTATTTTATGACACTCAAGACAGACGCTTTAGCGGAGCACGCTATTCACATTACTAGGAGGTCTCTCTTCTCCTGCTGTACTTATAGGGTGCTGACATCATCAGTGTTTAGAAAGAGGAATGTGCATCCTGTAGTGTGTTTTCCCAGTTGCCAAAAGGGACATTTCCCTCACACAGAATTGCACACACACTAAGCCACCTCACCCAAACTTGCCATTTGTAGGATTCAAACTCCTACCTAACTACGTTATAACACTCAAGATGGATGCATTAGCGAAGCGCTCTATTCACATTACTGGGAGGATTCCTTTCTCCTGCTATACTTATAGGGTGCTGACATCATCAGTGTTTAGAAAGGGGAATGTGCATCCTGTAGTGTGTTCTCCTAGTTGCCAAAAGGGAAATTTCTCTCACATAGAATTGCACACACCCCAACTCCGATCACCCACACACACACACTGAGCATTTGCTGGAATCAAACCCCTGTCTAACTATATTATGACACTTGAGGGAGACGCATTAGCAGAGCGCACTATCCAAATTACTGGGCATCGGTTCTGCTCCTGCAGTATTTATAGGGTGCTGACAACATTATTTCTACAGAGGTATGTACATCTAGTACTACCTGTCAGGTGGGGGATAGCATATATATGCATTTACAGCCACCTACTTCAGGGTCAGATATGCACATCAGCACTGGCAGGTTATGTTGTATACCATGCTTCTTGACCACAGGACCTGTAACACTCAACACAACCAGTTCGGACCACCCCTCCCACATCCAGGACACACACTTTGCTTCCCTGGGAACAGTGCCAAGATATGAAGGTGTTCACATACACCATTCCAGTTGTTAAAGTCAGGTACAGGTATATTGTGTGTGGGAACTACTCAGGCCTCTACAACATTACCCTACAGCCACTACAATGTGTGAGTCCATGTGCTATGGCAGAACCACTCACCACAGCCACAAGGGGGAATACATATTGCACCTGACCATCTGCAACATGGGTACTCACTGTTCCACACCAGAGGTAGACCACCATTGTTGATATCTGACCATACCCACCTTTCCCTGGACATCCATATCCCATCCCCACCCCCAGGCAAGGTTGTCACTGCAGACAAAGTGTATTTATCAAAAGCGGACTTTACTCTTGTGAAGACTGGGGTGGAAGACTTCAAAGGACCCATGATGGGGGAGTATACAGGCCACTCTGCATAATCCTTGACAATTGCATTCTATGAGCATGTGGAAGGTTTGCATTGATCATGCTATCCCAAATATACCCATGACTCCTCCACAACAGGACACCTGTCAGGTGTACACCAGCCATATATGAGCTGTCCAACAGACAGAGTGAGCTAATACTTTGCAGAGCAGTAGCCCACAGAGGGAGGACATCTCTGAAAAGTACTGGCATGACACTTCAATCCCTCATAATCATCACGACAAAGTGCTGACAGTGAAATTGTCCAGACACTGTAGATAAGGCTCTTCTCAGTCTGTTATTGACGCCCACTTACTGTTAGAGGTCCTCACCAACCCTCTTCCAGCACACACCAACAACATGGATGTGGCTTAGCAAATTCAACCCCTGGGATCTCCACTGTGTCCCTGCTTGATGGAGGCACATCACACTAGCCTCACACGGTGCCTTATGTGACCTACTTTACAGTGGCACAGTAGCCTACTGTACTGGGGAGGCAGACGCCAAGCACACTCTGGCTAAGCTGTCATTCCCTAGGGCAAACAGCCTAGTGTTGACCTCTACACCCATATGTTTAACTGTCAGATGCACAATATTTGTTGCTGATAGACTGTTTGCAGGTCTTTATTGCCATAGCATTCCCTGTTTTAATGAACAACTTGTGTATCTGTGGAAGATGTTTGGATATGAGAGGGATCCACTATATCACTTATGTCTCTGTAGTCATATAACTGTGTGCACTGGGCAGATTGCTGTAATGTGGTTGGTTCCTGGAATAACACGCACAAATAACAGATATGTGTGGCCAACTGCTAAACTGAGATTTGGCCTAAGTGTGTGAGCATGCCCAGTTCAGGCTTTCCATGGCATGTTGTCTGACATATGTCTCATAAGTGTGCGAGCATGCCCAGTGTGAGCTTTCCATATGTTGAACTCTGCAGCCCACCACTTTTGTGGATGAGTGTGAACTTCAACAATATCTCACGTTTATGGTTGTGTGTTGTGTGTCATGTTGTGTACTTACTGTCCAACTGCTTTGTGTCTGAACACAACAGGGTTTATACTGTGCCTGCAGGGTTTGCATGGCATACTTTGCATACAGTTGTCAACATCCTTTCATACTGACCTAACACTGTAGTACCGTATAGTGTACTGGTTCAGTACTTTCACTGTGGTGGACAGTATCCTGGGTTTTAGTCCTATCACTGCTTTACATTTTCATAGTGAGCACAACAGACTGGTTAGGGGCCAGTTGTGCACATCTGACCATGGTGCATTATGTTCAGATATGAACTACTTAAACCAGGCTTGTCCAACATTGGTAGTGTATTCCACAACATAGGTGTACATTGGCAAACACTAGCGATGTGCCCTAGGACATTTCTAATGCTAGTCGGAGAGTGTGTTTGTCCTTCGACACACATTGCAACTGGAGTTTGCCATGACATATGTCATGGTTAGTATACTGTGCCTCCGTCTACCTGTGACATAACAGTGATACCCAGGGTAAACCTACCATCTCTCATCCACTCATCAAGATTCCTCTTGAGGAGAGTCAATGAGTGACTCTCTGGCTAACCTGTACTGGGAGTTTACTCAAGAGTGGGGGTGGCTTCTGTGTTATGGATCATTCAGTACAGCTTGTCCTATGTATGTCAGTGCTGGGGTTCAGGTCTCTCATGTGCATAGCTCAATGCCATTCAGATTGTACAAGGTGCAGCATGTTCATTGATTCCAGCTTGGACATGACTTTATACATCAGGCAAAGCTTGCCTCTGCGTGGGCAGTATGGCAGTGAGTGGAGATGCAGTTTGTTTAATCAGGCAACACATGGCATCTGTTCAAGCTCTTTGATACTCCTGGTGAGGTACTTTTGGGGACTTTCCAGTTGATGGAGGTGTCTGCTGAGGTATATCCCACAGGGGCTATTGTAGTCAATTGTAACGCTGATGAAGGATGACTGCAGAGCCACAATGACCTCCCCTGATCTAGATCTGACAACCTTCATGATTAGGTGGGTATATGGTATGTTTCTGTAACCACTACAGCCACATGCTTGTCCAATGCAGGAGATCTATCAACTTGTGTCCCCAGGTCTCTTATTACATGTTAAGTACTTAATGGGTTAACACCTATGTGGTAATTGGTGGGTACTTACTGCATATCCACAGGGGTTGACTATACACTTTTCTGCAATTAGCTTGCTAACATGGCTATGGCACCAGTTGTCTGTTTCTATGTGGCCCTTTTGTGGGATTCTTGTGTCAGCTGGAGGGTCAGATATGGTGGCCAGTTTGTAGTCCTCTACAAACTTGTTCAGACACAGTCCTTCCATGTTGGCCTGTACCTATGGGACATATATACCAAACGAGGGAGGTCCCAGGACCAAGCCTTGTGGGATGCCAGTTATATCTGGTTTGTAGTCTGACATGGCTGCAGCATTTCTGACCGTGTCAGTTCTGTCCTTGGTCTGGTTTGCAACCCCTCTACTGACATAGGGGTTTATATTTAAGCTGGTGTGCTTATCTATAATGAACACGTGGGGTATTGTATGGAAGCCTTTGCAAGGTCCAGCTACGCTGTGTGACCCACATTCCCCTCATCAATGACCTTAATGACTGTTTCTAATGAGTTAAACATGTTTAAGGGGCAGGATCTGCACTTAAGAAAGCCACACTGGGTAGGGTCCAGTGTCAGTAGGTCCCCAATATCTTTATGTCTGTGGTACATGCTGATCCTTTCCATAGCTTTGCAGACCAAGCTTGTCAGGATTCTGGGGTGGTAGTTTGCAGTATCCATTCAGGCAACACCTTTGTTGAGAAGGACCACTGTTGTTGTACACTGCTCTTTGGGTACATATCCTGTAGTAAGGCTGACATTGAGCAGTAGTGTTATTTGGCATTCCATTCTTCTTGGAGTCCATGTTGGACTCAGCCCAGGACACCATCTCATACCATTGATGCTGTGTGTTTTGCTTTGTAGATGCTGGCTGTTACCTCAGCATCTGCAATGTCAGGGGGCCAGCACTCTGCTGGGATAGATATTTTGCATTTTGGGGGGGGGGGGTTGCACTGCACCTGTCAGGTTGGATGTTGGCAATATGTGTATGTGTTTGGTATGATGTTTGTAATATTTGAGTGATTCAGAGCATATCTGTGAATTCCCAACAAGGTTCCTACCATCAGTTAAGAAAGCCTTGTGATTATCCTTAGTGTCCTGTACAACTTGTATCTTCATAGGTTCATAGGTTCATACTAGGCTATCTGCCCTAGGGCATTTATAAGCCTAGCCAGAGTGTGTGTGGCTTTCGCCACCCCTTGCTATGTGAATATTATGGCCATTTATGATTTACTTTACTGTGCCTCTGTCTGGACGTGACACAGTGAAGACCCCCAGTGTACATCTACGATCATCCATCCACTTGGCAAGATTCCTGTTGAAGACAGTCAGTGAGGGGCTCTGCCTAACATGGAGTGGGATTTGTTCCAGGGTGTAGGGAGCCTCTGGGTTATGTATCTGTCCCTCCAGCACATCATATTTCATTATGTGTTGAGGTTGACATCTCTCACTCTCACAGCTCCAATGGATTTGGGTTTTCTGGGGTGGAGCATGTCCATTACTCCTGTGTTGGACATGGCCTTGTACAACAGGCATACAACACCTCTGTGTAGGCAGTATGTGACTGCATTCAGCTGGGGTGTCTACAGCCAGGCAGCATATGACATATATTTGAGACCCTTTATCCTCTTGGTGAGGTACCTTTGGGGTCTTTCTAGCTGCTGCAGGTGTCGGGTAAGGTACATCCCAAATGAGGCATTGTACTAGATTATGGGTCTGATAAGAGAACAGTATAGGGGCACAATGACCTCTGTTGACGTAGATGTGAATCCTTTCATGATACGGTGTCCAATATAGACAGTCTTCCTAGCCACATTGGCAATGTGAGTGTCACATAACAGGTTACTGTCCACTTGTGTCCCTAGGTCCCTGATTACTCCTTCCATACATAATGGATTACCACCTATGTGGTAATTTGTGAGTACCTTGTTTGGTATTTGGTGAGACATTCATACTGTCCAGTGTCTTCAGGACGGCTGGGTGGGGTTCCTGTGTGTGAGAGCATGGTCTGTAGCATGCTACAGACTGTACAGCAGTTTTGCCTACGGTTAGTTGCACATGGGTGGTCTCCGATGCTTTGTGCATTGTCAGTTACCTGGACGTGTGGGTGTCTGTGCTGAATATGGATACTCCCCCTCCTTTTATGTTTTGTTCCAGGTTTTGGGGCCATAATGCATGATATGAGGTATAACCTGGTAGTGCTGGTGTGCTGTCAGGAGCCTTGCTGCAGGTTTCTGTCACTGCATGGACATCAATGTTCTCCATACTGCGGATGGCCTCGGGAGCATGCATATTGAGGTTTACACATCTGGTATTGGTCAGCATTACCCTTATGTTTCTTTCCACTTATGTTTTCTAGGGTGGTGGGTTAGTCTTTTCAGCCTTGCCTACGAAAGGCTCTATGGAGGTGGCAAGAGCCTTATCCAATATCCAGACGCCCAGGGGTAACAGGTGCAAGCCATCCCTGGAACAGCAGCGTGGTTTGTCAAGCATGACATCCCAAGCAGACAGACATTGGATCTCCTTGGAATGATACCAGTAATTGTGCCACTTGTTAAAGCTGATCATTCTGTGTTTGTACTGTGGCATCATTCTTGGTGAGAGTAGGATGCTGCACATGGTCAGTGTCATCTCGGCCTGGACTACATAATCGGAGAGCTCATCTATGTCTCTTTTCATGTAGTCTGGGGAGGTACATCTCAGGTAATTCACGCCAGCATGGACAATGACTGTATCATATTTCTACTTGCTTTGGGGTGACCTGCGTACTTCTGTTATGTGGCATATTGTAGCAGCCTGCAGGCAGCTTACTCTACCCTTTCCCTTGTTCAGTCTGGTGAGCGGGACAGCAGTGTGTTTTTCGTCTACCCTTCTAGCATGTCGAGGGATCAGTTGCTAGTGTCCTCTCCTGCTCAGCTGGTGAACCTGGGAATATTGAGGCAATGTTTCAATTGCCTCATGTACACAGACAACCCTTTCCTCCTCCCACAAAACACAAATACATGCGAGAGATGCAACTATACGGCCAAACTGGAGGCTGAGCTCTCTCAACATAGGACTGGCAAGACCAGTCAGGAGGAGAAGGTTACCACACACACTATAGACCCAGTCTCACATAGTACCATTACAACCTCAAATCATACACATAAACACACAAAGACATACTCGGAGGCTCTGATCAAAAATCTACCAAAACAGCAGAGGCCACCAAAGCAGACACCCAAACAACCACCACCTCAGAACACAACACCTCAACACATAGACCTCACAGTCAGAGTGTCAAACAGTCACAGCCCTTAAGGCCAAACACAATGCCAGACACACTAGTCATTGGTGACTCCATAGTCAGACACACTGATGTCCCGCTCACCAGACTGAGTAAGGAGAAGGTCACAGTAAGCTGCCTGTCGGGCGCTAGAATCCGCCACATAACGCAAGCACTCAGGTCTCTCAACAGCAGGTACAAATATGACTCAGTCATTGTCCACGCTGGTGTAAACGACCTGAGATGTACCTCCTTGGACTACATGAAAAGAGACATTGAGGAGCTCTCTGATTATGTAGCCCAGGCAGGTATGACCCTGACCTTGAGCAGTATCCTACCTTCACCAAGAATGATGCCACAATACAGAGATAAGATGATCAGCTTTAACAATTGGCTTAAACACTGGTGTCATTCAAAGGGGATCCAGTATCTGTCTGCCTGGGATGACATGCTGGACAAGCCACGCTGCTTCGCAAGGGACGGCTTGCACCTGTCACCCTGGGATTCGGATATTGGCAAAGGCTCTTGCCACCCCATAGTGCCTTTTTTAGGCAAGGCTCAAATTCTAAACCTACCACCCTAGAACACAAAAAGGAAAAACTAAGGGTAATGCTGCTCAATGCCAGAAGTCTAAATCTCAAAATGCACGCACTTTCGAGGCCCTTCTCAGTATGGAGAACATCGATGTCTGTGCTGTGACAGAAACCTGGTTCAAGGCTCCTGAGAGCACCCCAGCGCTATCAGGTTTTACCTCATATCATGCGTCCGGGCCCAATATCCAGACAATACCAAGAAGAGGGGGGTATCCATATTCATCAAGGACACCCACACCTCAAGACTGGTGGCAACGCACGATGCATCGGAGACCATCCAGGTGCAATTAACCATAGGCAAGACTGCTCTGCAAATTGTAGCATGTTACAGGCCACCCTCACAAACTCAGGAAACTCACATGGCCTTCCTGAAAACACTAGAGGGGATAAATGTATCACCAAACACCATCATACTAGGTGACTTCAATTACCCTAATATAGACTGGGAACACTACTCAAGCCCAAACACCCTAGCCCAAAAGTTCCTGGAATTCATAAACTCAAATGCCATGGAACAACTAGTCACCATCCCCACAAGAGGAGATAACATACTTGATCTCATCATCACGAACATGGGAGCACAATGTTCAACACCGAAGTATACCCCTTACTGGTGAGATCAGATCACAAACTAATCTCGCTGGAGGTCCTCATCCCACCCCACCTGAAATAAAAAGACCACAGTAAAGAACTTCTCAAAAGCCGACTTCACACTTCTAAAGACTAGTGTGGTCTCCTTTCAGGCCCCGAGGCGGAAAACAATACTCAAGCCGCTGAATCACTTACAAACGCCTTCTACCAGCACCTGCAGGACTGCATGGATAAGGCAATCCCAAGCAAAACAAAGACTCTTTGTACCAAAGGCAAGCGTCCAGTCTGGTGGACCCCAGCCATAAACAAACTCTACAACAAAAGGAGGAAGCTACTACAAGATAGAGAAAAATCCTTAAAAGGTAAGACACCCTTGATCACTATAAGTAAAAAACTAAGAGCTCTCATAAAATCATCCAAAGCAAATTTCGAGAGAAAAATAGCTAAAGACTCAAAAGACAATCATAAGGCCTTCTTTAGCTATGTTAGAAACCTAGGAGGAAACTCCCAGATATGCTCAGAACTAGTTCAAAATGATGTGAAGATTACTGATCCTACAGACATTGCCAACATACTGGCTGACAGGTTCAGTGCAAACTTCTCCCCCCCAAAAGGAGAGATATCTATACCAAATGAGTGCAGCCCCCCAAACATCTCCAGCCCAAGTGAGAACTGCTCTCTCCAAAGCAAAAAACACAGCATCCATGGGACCCAATGGTGTCCCCGGCTGTGTGCTCCACGAACTCAATGAGGAATTAAACCCACAGCTAGGACAGCTGTTTAATCAAAGTCTTACCTCTGGATACGTACCCAGGGAGTGGCGCACTGCAACTGTGGTCCCACTTCACAAAGGCGGTGCCTCCACAGACCCTGGAAATTACTGGCCCATTAGCTTGACAAGCCTTATCTGCAAAGCCATGGAGAGGATCATAATGGACCTCATAAATAAAGACATAGGAATTTGCAGACTTTGGATCCAACCCAGTTTGGCTTTGTCAAAGGCAGATCATGCCTTTTAAACTTGGTTGACTTTTTCGAAACAGTCACCAAAGCCATTGATGAAAGGCAGTCCATACAGCCTACCTCGATCTGGCTAAGGCCTTCGATACAATACCCCACTCGGGTATCATTGAAAAACTCATCAGCTTAAATGTTAACCCATACATCACAAGATGGGTTGCAAACTGGCTGAGTGACAGAACCCACAGGGTCAGAGTTGCTGGCGCCATGTCAGACTCAAAGCCTGTCACAAGTGGTGTCCCACAGGGCTCAGTCCTGGGCCCACTCTTGTTTGGCATCTACTTTTCCAAAGTACAAGCAAACACAGGAGGGTTATGGCTGACAAAGTTTGCAGATGACTGCAAACTGGGCCATAGTAGAAAACACATCTGACACAGATATCCTTCAGAAGGGTCTCACAGAAACGGATAACTGGTGCCAGAGCCACGGCCTAAAGTTAAATGCCAAAAATGCATAGTCATACCTTCGGGAAAAACAAGGTTACCCCTAGCTACCAAATAGGTGGCAATCCACTGAGCACAGAAGAAGTTATCAGGGACCTGGGGACCCAGGTTGATAGTAGTCTGTCATTCGACACCCATGTAGCTAAAGTAGTTAGGAAGTCCTTCTACATTGCCCACCTTATCATGAAGGGATTCTCATCTAGATCAAGGGAGGTCATAGTCTCCCTTTACTCATCACTCATCAGACCAATGATTGAGTACAATGCCCCATTCGGAATGTATCTGACCCGACACTTGCAGCAGCTGGAGAGGCCACAAAAGTTCCTCCCCAAAAGGATAAAGGGTCTCAAAAATCTGTCCTATGCTGCCCGACTGAAAGAACTCCAGCTCTATTCAGTCGCTTGCCGCTTGCCCAGAGGTGACCTTTGCCTAACATAGAAGGCCATGTCAAACCCAGATTTGATGAATATGCTTCACCTCAAAAATCTAGATCCATCAGAGCCACAAGGGCGGAGACTTAAACCTCGACACGGCTATTAATAGGACGTGCTGGAGGGATAGATTCATCACCCAAAGACTCCCTATGCTGTGGAACAAAATCCCGGTACATGTGAGGCAGAGCACCTCGCTGGCCTTGTTCAAGAGAAATCTTGACCAATGGATGGGAGATCGCAGATATACCCCAGGAATTACCTCAGTGTCACTGCTCGACAGAGGCACAGCAAAATAATGGGTATAGTTCCCCATACTAAAGGGGTGGCGTAAGCCACAAAACAATGGGCTAGGCTTATAAATGCCCTCGGGCAGATAGCCTAGTATGAACCTATGAACCTATGAACTATGGAGTCACCTATTACAGCTGTATCAGGCATGTTGTTTCTCCTTCTGGCCTGTGACTGTTTGGCACACCAGCTTTGTGTACTATGTGTTGCATGTGCTATGTTTGGAGGTAGTGGTTGCTTGGGTGTCTGCTTTGGAGGCCTCTGTTGATGTGGTGTGTTTGTAATTAGGGCCTCCGGGAATGTTTTTCTGTGTTTATGTCTTTGGTTTGCAGTTGTGATAGGTCTATGTGAGACTGGGTTTGTGGTGTGTGTGGTTACCTTCTGCTCCTGACTACTTTTGACAGTACTGAGGTGAGAGAGCTCAGCCTCCGGTTTGGATAAATGGTTGCATCTCTCACATATATTTGTATTTCTTGGGTGGAGGTGAGGGTTGTCTGTGTACTTGGGGCAGGTGTAACATTGCCTCAAGATTCACAGATTCAACTTGTAGCTGGCCTTAGTGGATTGTATGTGTGGACATATTTTATTGCCATACTACTGATCAGTGATTACTTCCCTTTTTATGTTTGCTCTATCATGTAGTAGCTTCCTCATTCTCTTGCATGGTTTGGTAATGGCTGGAGTCCACCATGCCAGATGCCTGCTTGTATGGCATTGTGTCTTGGTTTTATTTGGGATTGCATAATCCAAGCATTCCTGGCAGTGTTCATGGAATGCCTGTATAACAGGTTCTGAGGTGTGGCCCATATTTTGCACCTGCACAGGGCCTTTAATGGATTCCACATCAGTTTGGAGGAGAGCAACTTTTGCTTTACACGCATTTTTCACTGTGGTTTTCTGGCCAGGGACTGTGGTCAGGATGTGTATATCCGGTGTGATTACTCTATGGTCTGGTCTTACCAGTGAGGGATACACTTCTCATTTTGCCATCCCGTACCCATGTTGCTGATTATCACATCCAGTATGCTTACCCCTCTTGTGGGAGTGGTACATTGTTCCTGGGCAATTTGGTTTATGGATTCTAGGAACTTTTGTCCTACAGTGTTGGAGCTAGTATAATGCTCCCAGTCTATGTTTGGGTATTTTCAGTCACTCAATATAATGTGGTTTGGAGGGCTTGATATAGTCATGTATTCCAACATAGGCCAAGTGCAGTTCCTGGTGTTAGGATGGTAGTCTGTAGCAGGCTATAAACTGGGAGGCAGTTTTAGCCACTGTTACTTGACCATGGCTAGTCCATGCTGCTTCTTGCTTTGGTACCAACATGGGGGTGTGGTTATCCTTGACAATTATTGCTAGTCACCCTTCTTTTGTAGCTTGTTCCATGTTTTGAGGCTGTACAGCACAGTATGAGGTGTAACCTGGTAGTGTTAGGGTGCTGTTGTGAGCCTTGACCCAGTTTTCTATTACAGGACAGATATCAACATTCTCCATACTGGGGGAGTTTAGACTGCATACATCTTGCTGTTTAGACTTCTGGCATTGGGTAGCATTACATCTAGGTTCTTATCCCTTGTGATACCTATGGAGGTGGGTTTGTGTTTTGAGCCTTACCTATTCAAGGCATACTGTGGGTAACAACAGCCTTTGCCAGTATCCATGTGTCTATTACAGGACAGATATCAACATTCTCCATACTGGGGGAGTTTAGACTGCATGCATCTTGCTGTTTAGACTTCTGGCATTGGGTAGCATTACATCTAGGTTCTTATCCCTTGTGATACCTATGGAGGTGAGTTTGTGTTTTGAGCCTTACCTATTCAAGGCATGCTGTGGGTAACAACAGCCTTTGCCAGTATCCATAAAGCCTGGACTGATAGGTGCACACCACCCCTAGCAGGTGGAGCATCATGTCATGCTCAGCATGTCATCCCAGGCTGGCACACATTGGATCCCCTTTGACTAACTGCAATACTTCAGCCAATTATTGCAATTGATCATCTCATTGTCATATTCTGGCATCATGCTTGGTGAGGGTAGGATGTTAGTCAGAGTCATCAAGTTTGCATATACTACATGGTGTTACATTGCTTAACACATGGCATTCATGCCTCAGGTGGTGCTCCAGGGCTGCCTCTGTCGGATGCACATACTACACTCCTTGTACATGTTTGAGAGCAGGTTATGTCATTTTAGGCATCCCTGTTATTATATGAGTGAGTCAGAGAGGGGTATCATTCCCAGGGTTCCTACTGAGCCAGTGTATGTGCTATGCATTGTCTCTTTGCCAAGGCCAGGGCATACTGGGCACGCCTCCTTCTGCCTACTGGGGCAGGCTCAGGTTGTTCCTCCTCTGAGTCACGCTCTGCCTGTGATGGCCTTGGCAATGGTGGGGGGCTGTTTGGCCCGGCCCTATGCTGGTCCTGCTGCAGCTGTTTTTGCAAGATCATATTATGTAGCATAGCACATACCATGACAATTTGGGTACATGTAGTTGGTGAGTACTGCAAGGCTCCACCAGATGTGTCCAGACACCGGAACCGTGACTTGAGCAGCCCAAACACACACTCTATTACATTACGTGTTTGTGCGTGTGCCTCATTATGGCGTTCCTGTTCAAGTGTGTGTGCGTTTCTGATGGGTGTCATCAGGCATGGCTCCAGTGCATAACCTGCATCCCCCACTAGGTGTCCATGTGGGATGTCCCCATTGGCAAATGTCTGGTACAGCTGCGTCAAATGCCAGATATGGGAATCATGGTAGCTCCCATGGCAGCCAGCACACACATTTATTATTATGCCCTGGGCATCACACACGACCTGGCAGTTGATGGAGGGGAAGCCCTTTCGGTTAATGTAGGCCCTACCCTGCTCACCAGCTGGTGCTTTGATGCGTATGTGTGTGCAGTCTATTGCACCCACTACCTCAGGGTATTCCGCTATTTGCTGGAAGAGACGCATATTGCTGGCCAATACCTCACGGGCATTGGGGAAATATACATGATCACCGACATGTGCAGACATGGCATCCAGGAACTGGTGCAGTACCCTGGAGGCTGATGCCTGTGATATCCCCATCATATCACCAGTTGGTCTCTGGAAGGTACCTGTTGCTAGTATTCTTAGGCCAACACATACCTTGGTTTCCACTGCGATGGGTTCCCCTCTGTTGGTTCTGTGTGTGAGGCTCAACAATTTGCTGCAGGAGGTCTCTGTCCACTCTATAGCGCTCCACTATCTCCAGCTCATGTAACCCGTGGTAGGTGACCCTGGGCCTGTACACTCTTCTCCGTCTCCTCACTGTGGGTTGTCTGGCACCATTTGCATTGTCACCACCCTCAGCAAGTAGCCTATGTCTCCTTATGACAGCTATAGCAGCCCCTAGCATTTCTGCTCTGAGTTCAGTTTTTTCAGTTTTCACTTCTAATAGCTTACTCCTGTCTTGCAGTGTCTCTTGAGAGAAACATCCTGCACTGCTGTTTGCAGAGTTTTTGGCTGGGCTACTATTCTGCCTGTGTAATTGCCTGCTTCTAATTGTTTTCACCTGCTAGCTCCAGCAGTATTCCCTGCTAGCTTCCTACTAATTCTGTTGCTTCCTGTTTCCTTTCTGTTTCCTCAGGGGGGAGCAAAGCGCATACCAGCAGAAACACACTCACAGTGGCTTACACGCGCGTACACATGCTTACAAGTCTGCCAAAAGGATCCCACATGCTCAGTCTGCCTTACATGCGCACACACTGCCCTACTCACGCCTCATGGTGCGCACACGTGCGCATGCATGCCCAGCAAGAATCTTTGGTGTAAGCAACAGTGTACACCTTCCATTTCTTGACTTTCCCATGCTTATCTTGTGGCACTCCTCTTTCCATGATATGTGTCTGACATCTGTCATGTAACACTGACCTCCAATGAACTGCATTTCTTTCTGCCATTCCCCCCTGTGATGTCACCTATCTCCTACTCTATTCCTCCCCCTTATGTATCTCTTACACTACTCAGAATGTGCTCATTTGCTATGTGACAGTGGAATTCAGTATCCTAACACTCATTTACATCAGATTGCCTACTAATGCTTAGTTACATGTCTTAGACTCAGCTTCCCCCCTTAGCAACCACTAAACGGTGGCTATGTTGTTTTTGGTCTGCTGGTCCCTAATTCTCATATTTGCATTGGGGTACCTTGCCAATGGCCACATATTTGGCCATTGGCATGCTGCCTGACACATATGCACCCTTTATTTGGAGCTGACATGGCTCCATTGTGTTATTTGCAGAAACGTACTCAGTTGTCAACTGAGTACATTTCTGCAGCTAAAACGGCTCTTACACGGGCTGCTTTGGGCTTCCTGGATCGCTAATCTACCTCATTTGCATGCCTTTCAGCTGCAAGTGAGGTGATTAGCATATCCACTCCCACTCCGTGTAACAGACGTTTTAGCTGGTCTCTTACACGGAATTTCGGGCTGTTCCTGGATCGCGAGGGCTGCATGGAGTCTTACACTACTCTTAGACTCCGTGCAAGCCTTCGTGAATCCTGCCCAAAGTCTTTTATTTAAGTATGATTTTATATCCAACAACAATATTTGATGGGTCTTCATTACAGTTTAGGCTATCTTCACATCACAGTGTTGGGTGATTTATTTTAAAATTAGACCTTAACACCAAAAAAAAGAATAACTTTATGCTGCAAAGTCTTGGAAGCGTTCCACTGCAAATGAAACTAAATATTTATTTGTTATTTATTTAAGATTTGTTTACCAGGAAAGTCCAATTTGGAACAAAGCCAATTTTCAGCAGATGCCTGGGGAGAAATGTTCCAGATGCATATCTTTGTAAAGTGGGAGGAAACTGGAGCACCCAAAGGAAACCCACATAAATGCAAGGAGGACATGCAAACTCCACACAGAAGGCAGCCCAGCATCAAACTGGAGAACTTCTTGCTGAAAGGTGACAACGCTACCGCTGTACCACTGCGCCGCCAAGTACTTCTGTAAATGACTTCAAATATCAAGATGATGTTTATATATAAGAGAGGAGGACCAGACAGGTATTAAAAGCTTTCAGGCTTTATGATAAGATGAACTAAACTATAAACTTATTAGTAGGGATACAGAACCTGAAGGAAAATGCAAAATGGAAGCAAGTTAATAACAGTCTGATATCCATGTTTTTAAAAAAACCATAGGAACAGTTTGTAAACATAAGATATTCTAAAAAGCAGAGGTTTAATCTTCAGTCAAAGAAGCGACTATGGATAAATACAAAGACATTGATATATCTGTAGAAATGCAGTGAGAACACAGAGGGCAACTTATTTATTAGAAAAAAAAAACACGTCACTGAAGAGCTAGTATATTCTCAAGTATGGATATGTGGCCATACACCACATGAATACATGAACTCAGTGATTTTGGATAAATCATGCAAATGAATTAAATGTGAGACACAACAATGGCTGATGAGGATCTGATGAGGAGCAAGAGATACAGAAAATGAGGAGCAGGAATGTATATCTGAGTATATTTTGGATAATTATTTACAGACACGTGTGGGTGCAGTCCAGACCCCAAAATGTTACATCACTGTTAGTACAAAATAGTCCAGAAAGTAGACTCCTGATCTCTACTGGGCACAGTTATGCCAGGTGGTAGTACAAAGAAGGACTCCATTACTAGATGGGTATCATCCAAATATTCTAACAGTGCCAGAGAAACAAAAAAAATCAAGCCATCTGAGCTACCTGGCTGGCTGTTTAACATGCAATTTAACATTCACAGTGACAAATGTGCTATATAGAATGACTACAAAATCCAAAGTATGTCAGTTTGATCTTCAATGCAATCAAGAGTCACTAGCTAAACGCACATAGACAACTAAGGGAGTAATTTATTCATTTATATATTTATTTAAAGCATTGGTTTCTACAAACATTTTTCACACTCAGCCCGGGACCTGTGTCTAGGTAAGTGACTTGCTCAGTCACACAGTTAGGCAACTGAGGCTAAGAATTATATTAGATATCACCAGCTATTGCATCAAAGTCGCTAATTACAATGAAAGGACAGTCTCTTACTACTGGGAGACATGTCTCTGCAGTAATGCAGCAAACCACAAATCGTTAAACCTAATATGTGGTCATATATACCACAGTGGGTTGTCTAAAATGTAGAATAGCCCCAGGTCATCTTTTCCTTCTTGCTGCATGGTGACATCTTTAGCTGTTTTATTACTAAACCACACCTGCCACCATTCTGAGCCAAATGCCACTGTGCTCATAATAAACATTGTTTGGAGATGTTGCTACCCCTCAAACTCAGCACAGGAAGCCATTGTTCAGCCCTAGTGGTCATCCTCAAGCATAGTGGCCTTAACAGCCAGACCACCTTAATGGGCGACCAAAGCCACAAGCAAAGTCAAACAGAAAAGAATCAATAAATTAGCTCTTTTGTCCCACTTATATTCTAAGACTTCTTCAGATTGTACCACAGACCAAATGCGACTATTTATACAAAACTACTCAAATCACATGTCATTTGTAATCAAATCAAAATCCCTAGTCAATTAAACAATAATTTCAGAGGTTTCTTTAAAAACCCAGTAACTAACTTTACACTACATATGTATTTATTTATTCATAAATTCAACATGGATGGCCAAATTAAAAACCTGTTTATATAAAAAATATTTGTGTGCATGTGTGTGTGCGTGTGTGCGTGTGTGTGTGTGTGTGTGTGTGTGTGTGTGTGTGTGTGTGTGTGTGTGTGTGTGTGTGTGTGTGTGTGTGTGTGTGTGTGTGTGTGTGTGTGTGTGTGTGTGTATATATATATATATATATATATATATATATATATATATATATATATATATATATATATATATATATATATATATATATATATATATACATACACACACACACACACACAAATATGTTAAAAACAAAATACTTAATATAAATTTTCCAGCAGTTATAAATTAGAATTATCCAAAACTATATAATAAAACTTCAATTATATTATGATTATGTAACTATCAAATATCCATAGATCTAATCTGCAATAATCTATTCAGACTAACCTTATTGTTTAAGTCTGATGGGAGCATTCCATTTAATTTTATTTGCGGATAAAGCTCTTTAGTTTCAATGATAACCCCCTAACAACCTCCTTCTCTGGGACAGGCAGTTTGTCCACGCCATAAAATAAACATTTTTTAAAAAGTTTTATAAACTGTGGAGTGCCTATATCATTAGAATTAAATATACTCTAATATTGTTGTTTGATATAAAAACATATTTAAATAAAATAATTGATCAATCTTACTTAAGCAGCTTGTTACAATCCTTAGGTGTAATAGCATAGTAATGTTCATAAATTCTAATCCTTAACTGTCCTTTCAGTCTTACACATAGAAACTATCACATGACATATGTAAAGCACTGTAAACTGCACCAGAACTCTTACAATCACATTTAATGTTATTTCTAATATTCTTAGGTTACGATTCAACTGTAATATTCTTACTTTTGTAAATGTATCTACACTGGGGACAGGTTCCACACTTCAACATACCATATTGATGGTTATATGTGGGTGGACTCTCAACATTATTTTTTATGTTCCTACCTCTTTTATAAACAAATTTAAGTATTCCAAAACTCTCCCCTGCAATACCAGGGTATTCCATTACTAAATTCCAGTTTTTAATGATAAGTTGTTTAACCTGCTCACTGCAACTACTGTGAGACAAAACTTTTGCTTTGTCAAAACCACCCCTACTAGTATGATTAATCACTGGAACAGCCAAGACCTTCTCCCATAAGATAGGGGTATACAGCTACTGTATCAAGTAAGGTCAGTAAGCGATCACTAAAAAAAAGTTAACAAACCATATAGACATAGGAATTCAACAAAATTGCAGAGCTCACATCCCTTTATTAAATTCCTAGGAAAATTTCTCTATGCTTGGTACAATATCATGGTCTAATTCTCACTAAATATGGATTTTTATATCATCAGTAGATACAAAAAATAATTATGATGTGCAATCAACCCACTCTCACCACAGCTGCAAAAATTCTATAGGTAATGTGTACCAGTTCTTTAGTTAAGCATAAGAAACAAGGTACACTGCATATTTATAAGAAAGAAAAACAGCAGACATGAAGGTTAAAGTACAGAACACCCTTGAGGCTGTGTACTGAGTATAGTCCACTGAATGCAGCATGGTAAATATGTACTGTAGCAGATTGTGCAACTCTCACAGGACTTATTTCACACCATATATAATACTGCAAAGAAAGTAATTTGTTGTAAATTACAAAACAATGAAATTAAAAGACTCCCCACCCATTTTGGCAGATTGACTATGTATTGCTTAGCAAATATGGCAGGCCCAGTAGAAAGCATTATTTTCATTTCAATTAAAGCGTTATGTTCACAAAACATCTAATTGTTTGAAAACATTTAATAACATTAAGAGATTTGCTGGGGATACAAAATTAATTCAGACTGGGTTTATTTATTTATTTTATCTTATTTTACATTTGTTTACTGAGAATGCCCAACTGGGCTGAAAGCCCATTTTCAGTGGATGGCATGGGAGAAAAGTTCCACTACAATAAAACTATTACAGTGATATTAACTAACATGAAGTAAAATACAAATTTCCTGTTTGAAAGATTAATGATAGAGCAAGGCAGAAATTACATGGGAGACAAAGATAGTAGAACAAGTCGATAGGAAAGGAAAAAAAGTAAAAAACAACATTCGAAAGTACTATAACACATATCATCAATATACTACAAACAGCAGAATATCAATACTGTCAAAGACAATTGTTACAATACTACAGAAACTTTTCACATCAACAGTTGGATTGGCAGTATTTCAGGATTGTGCATGGGAATAATACCTGGCTAGTGGATGGAGAGAAAATAATGAACTAGAGTGAGGAGACAGAAAGTAGAGTGTGGGATTGGTGTGATAGGGTTTACTGTACAAAGGGAAGGAATGAGACCCAGGAGATAATTAAGTGGGAGTGAGAATAAAGTAGTGCAAGATCATCCTGGAGTAGTACAGGAGCATAGCCAGGTGTCAGAAAGGTGGTCCCTCAGGAGTGACTTGAATCTGGGATTATTAGAGGTGTTTCATATGTGATGTGGTATTGAATCCCATTTTTTGGATATCTGATTGGAAAAGAGAGAGTCCTCAAAGCTATTTTTGGACTTTGTGACTTTTAGTAGTAGTTTGTCAGAGGATCTCAGAGTTCTGAGGTTAGTGTATGATTGAATTAAGTTTTTGAGAGTGGGGCAGTTGTCAGGTTGATAGACAATGGAGTGGGAAATAGTTAATTGGTTCAAGGATAGTAGATTGGGTAATTCGATCCATTTTTGTATGTGTAGGGCAGAGCAGTGGAGAGATCTGTAAGGATGATTCATTGCAAATCTTGCTATTTTGTTATAGCAGGTCTCTAATCTTTTTTATGTCAGTTTTTCTAATATTTGTAAAAAATGGTTGAGGCATATAGAAGGGTGGAGAGTAAGCATGTCCTAACTATGGAGTGTCAGGTAGAATTAGTAAGGTATGGTTTGGATTTCTATAGTGTGTCAGGCTTTATGCGAACCTTTTTGATGGTTAGTGCTAAGTGTTTATCAAATTGTAGACAGTTGATGATTGTGACTCCAAGGAGTTTGGTGTGTTCAACAGGCTCTATTTTTTTTTTTTTTTTTTTTTTGTTTTTTTGTTTTTTTTGGAGGAGTGGATGGCAAAAGGGGGAAGATGGCTACTTGTTTTGGTATTAGAGAAAAGCATTAGTTTTGTTTGGATTGAGTATGTGTTGGTATTCTGAGAGATATTTTTCAGTATCTATGAATGACTTGTTTGGGTTCTTTGAAGGAGTTCTGGAAGGGATGGAGCTGAGCAGATGAGGGTGGAGTCATTAGCATATTGTACTATGGTGACTAGATGAGTGGCAGAGCTGTGTTTGTTGGTTAGGGTGGTGAAAAGCAATGGGCCACGTATTGACCTTTGTGGCACACAACTGACATGGGTAGTAGGGTACAGATGTCATTTTGCCACTTGACTGCTTGTTGTCGACCTGTAAATAACTATGAAACCAGGATAGAGCATACTGGGAGAGGTTTAGGGAAGCTAGTTCATTGAGTAATTTTTGTTGCGATAATGTGTCAAATGCCTTGGACTTGTCCAGGTAAATGGAAGATACAAGTTAGCCATTGTTTCTGAGCTCATTGTTAGTACTGGTAAAACTTATTAAAGCAGTTGTGGTAGAAATGTTTGAGTCTGAAACCATGTTGGGAATTGGAGAGCAGGTTATTACTTACTAGATAGCAAGGTGTTGTGCATTTATACATTTTTCAACAATTTTGGCTAGTGATGGGAGTATAGCAATTGGTCGATAGATTGAGAAGTCAGTTGAGGAGCCATCTTTGTGCAGAGGGATGATATAAGAAATTTTCTAGAGTTTGGGGATGTATTGTTCTGAAACAGATTGGTTTATTAGAAGACAGACCAGATAAGAGATGGCTTCTGCTGCCAGTCTGAGAAATTCATTAGAGAGTAGTTCAGCAGTGAGGGTAGAGGAGGTTTAGTTTTAGTAGAAGTTTTTTAATAGAACTGGTTTGTATTGGTCTGATAGAAAAACAATATGAGTTAGGTTCTGATTCAGATGGTATTATTAGTGGAGTATGGATGTCATTTTTTTATTAGGGATAATATTCAATTAACGAAATATTGGTTAAATTGTGAGGCTGTACTATCGGTGCTATTTATAGTGGTAGAAGATGGTGTTGCAGTTTTACCAGGATTAAGGAGTTATTTTATGGCTTCCCAAAATTTTGGGGGATTGTTTTGGTGATTTTGTTGGATTGTAGTGTAATATGCCTTTTTGTCATATTGGATTTGTTTTTGGCTCTGTTTCTTAATTGTGGATAAGAGCTAAAGGAGGTTTTGTTTTTAGTCTCTTGATATTGGGACCAGGCTCTGTCTGCCTGCTTGATGAGATTCTTGGTGTCCTTAGTTAGCCATAGTAGGTGCTTTGATTTCATACAGATCTTCCTGAGAGGCGCCTGAGTATTTAGAATATCAAGGAAACTCTTACCGAGGTATTCAACTGTGAAGACAAGGTAAAGGCATTTTAGATGAGTCCAGTTATATTTCTGTAATAGTAAATTGATGGTTTCAGGGGAGAATATTTTTTGTTGTTGCTGCGAATATGCTTAAGTAATGTGTTTTTTGAGGGTTAATTTTGTGCCTAATTAGGTAGGTGGGTTGAAGGTCACTGAGACTGTCTGGGAGGCAGCCTGCAAGGTGACCAAGAGAGGGCCTGTTTGTTAGTATCCAGTCCAGAACTGACTGCTTGTTGCTATGTTTATCAGTTCTGGTTGGGGATAGTACTAGTTGAGAGAAACCACAGAGGTTGATAAAGTTGGTAGGGTTGTCTGAGGAGCAAGTAGACCAAGGCTGAAGTCCCCCATTATAATAATTTCCTGATTAGAAGTTGAGGCAGACAAGCTGAGAAGGTTTTCAGTTATGGAGGGATTGTCTCCTAGAGACATATAAGCAGCTATTATTATGATGTGTTTATTGGAGTTTAGCTGGAGGTGGGAGATTAAGGGTCTATATTATATAGACAAAACTTCAAAATCTCGAACGCTCATTTGAGTGGAAATGTAGGAAACTGAAATCGCTATTATGTGTGGCTGCACCCCCCACACCCCCCCCCTCTAAATATAAATTCCAAATTTGAGATCCCACTACAGTGAGGAAAGGGCAAATTTTCTGATCTTCACTGTACAGTAGCAATTATGAAGAACTGCATTGTCGACTTCTAAGTAGTTCAAGAGTTTGATTTTTCGCCAATCTAATAGGGACCTGGAGATTAATATTTCTGAATTTAATAGGTCTGGGGGTTCATGTACAAGGTGTTCCAGTTTGAGTGTGTCCTTATACACTATGCCAATGCCACCACCGAGCTTGTGTGTGCTATCATTTCTGTGTACATTGTAGCCCTGGGTTAGTATTTCAGTATCTTTTATGTTTGGTTTGAGCCATGTTTCTTTTATGGTTGCAATGTCTGGAGAGTATAGGTCGAGGGCTACCTGACATTTGTAAACTTTATTCAGGATGCTTCTTAGGTTCATGTTTAGGATTAGGAGGTCTAAGCTATGGTGTCTTAGATTACTGCTGTTGTGAGATATTGTGCTACCTATACTGGAAGGGCAGTTGGGTGCTGGGGCTGAAGGTCTGGATTGGAAGGTTTAGTTGGAAAAGAATTTGACAGACGTAGTTAGCTGAATCTCAGTTTATTTGCATACTGCATCTTGAGTTTGCCAAGACTGCAGAACTTTTGGAGAAATAAAGTTTCTCCTTACTCCCAAGGCTGAGGAACCTGGGGTTAGACAAGTGGGAGTGTTCTCTGTGTGGTGCCCCAAAATGGAAATGCAGAAGATCTGACTGCATGCAAAAATTGTTATATTTATTTCTCAAGTTAAAATGGACACTTGCAAACTAGCCTCAAAAAAGAAATATTTATTTATTTGTTTGTTCATTTATTTATTTATTTATTTATTTACTTATTTATTGATTGACATTTGATTACTGGGAAAGGTCAACTGAGTAGGTGTTCATTTTCAGTAGAAGCCCAGAGAGAAAAGCTTCAACGTATTACCAAAACATTTTAAGAACAATTTTGCAGTATTCAAAAATGATACAAAAACATCTACAGTTTAAGTAGTTATACCAAATTAGACATGATGGGATAACATTGGTTAGGAATAGACACAACCTGTATAGAAATTATTTAATATTTAGAGAAACTTTTGCCAGTCTATAAGGATTTTAAAGGTAAGTTAGTATAATACAAACAGGAATTATAACATGAAGTGAGAGAAAAAAACAGGGTTATGGAATATTTAGAATCAGAGTTGGGAGAGAAGTTGACTGAAGTAAGATAGTGAAGTAGGGCAATTGAGGAAGGGTGAGGTATGAATAGGTACTTGTCCATATTTACGGATATAGTTTATCTTGGCATTGAGCAAGAACTGAGCCAGATTTTGGCTAGGAAGTCTTTCAGAATGTTTTTAAAGGATTGGTGAAAGGGTATTGACCTGATGGAAACAGGTAAGGAGTTCCAGGCCTTAACAACTTTGTTGCTAATCAGCACAATTTGTATTAGTGTTGATAGTCAACATTTGCAATGTCTCTTTTACTTGAAAGGGTATGCAAGTTTGTCCTAAGATTGAATAGTTACTATAAATACATTTGCTGCTAAATCTTCAAAAGAAGTATTGTGCACTAACTAAAGTAAAATATCCTGTGACTTTAAAAATGTGTTCCCCCGGATTCAAGAAACCTCAGTGTAAGACTTAATATGTCTTACTCGGAGGCTGCAGTTGAACGGTATGACGTCAGCGTGCCACGAATATTCATGAGGGCACGCTGACTCATCCATAAGTCTTACATGGACTGAGTAGGAAAGCAGGGGCCGTGTCCGACTGCCAAGCAGTCTAAAAGTCCATGCCTTTGCAAGGTTTTAAAAAGCATAATGTCAACAGACAAAAGCGAGTTCGCTCAAATGTACTTGCACCCAACACCACACTCCCTGACACTGTAAACCCCCATCACAGTTATAAAACGTAAAATATTAATTTTATTTTTTTTAAATCCACGGTATAGCTGCCCGTATTTGCGCTTGTTTGCACGGGTGTGCCCATTGCTTAACCACAGTTAGCAATTGTGACATTGAAGAACATATAAGAACTACTTATGCAAATTAAGCTAAATAGCAATAGCGTAATGGTAGAGCGTATGCACAAAGAGGAGGCATTCACGGTTCGAGTCCCACCACTCCCCTTCTTATTTATGTTTTAAATCAGTATTTGAAATAATACCAGACATATATGATTAAAATATTATTAAAAGCAGTGAAATGGCCAATGTATCAGTGAACAAAACATATATTTTTAAAGGATCCAGATATATAGTAGCCTGCTGTTAAGCAGTGCTTTACCCAGCTAAACAGAGTTGCCCATAGTTTAAAAGCACTTTACCCAGTGCAATAGAGTTGCCCAAAGGTTAAAAGCGGTTTACCCAGCGCAATGTGTTTGTGCGGACGTGTGCGCCGCGCCAACCAGGGCACTGTAGGGCACCAGAGAGCAACGTAGAGCTAAGTTGCTTAAACGCAGCCACACCCCCTAGCCTGTCTAGACAGTAATAAAATAAAAGAATGATGAGGTTCGAATCCAGGACCCTGTGCAGCATAATCAAAGTACAGAACCATTAAGCCATGACAGCTTAGGAGAAACAGCCACTATTAACATACATATACTTAGAAATGGTAGATTAACCATTACTAAGCAGGTCTGCAGTCAGCTTAGAATTCTCAAAAATGGCCAATCACAAAAAAGTGCGGGAAATGCGGCATATTTAAGCCCCATAGGTGGGAATACTCGCCATAACTGATTGTAGCTCACATTTGCAGTCAGAATTGCAGGTGCAGGCGAGGGTTCACGCTTCCAAGCGCAGCGTTGGGGCATCGAGGAGTCAAAATACATGGTTTGGCTCCTTGTCCACTGTCATGAGTCCAGACTCCTGCAGGGCCAGTTCCAAGGGACAGAATACAAGGCTCAGGCTTGGAACCGGTTAGCTCATGACCTCACCAGTGCCAAAGGCGTTCCTCGCACCAGTGAGCAGGTCCGTCACCACCATGCAGACCTGAGACGGAAGGAGGACTGCTTGAACCAATGGATCCAAGAGGCAACGTGGGATGCAGGATGCCCCACGACTGAGTATGTAGTCATGGAATGTAGTATGTAAGAATTGATAACTGAGTTGGTATAATGGATAGGTATGTCTCAATATCCCTTCATTTACTTTACAGCTGCAGGTGACCGTGCTACGAATCAGCAAGCCTATGCTGATAGGCTGCAAAGGTTGCGCCACCAGGCAGGTTAGTGATTCTTTTGCATGTTTTGTTATATAAAATAGGGGAGAGAGCATGAAATAAAGTGTTATAGTACAATAATATAGCCATGAAATGGCCTGAATAAGTCCTCTGCATGTACTGTTAAACGACAATTCATAGAGCTAGAAAAAGAGCTTAGTAACCCATTAAGAAAGGTAACATATGTCTGGAATAAAATCTCTGCAGGTACTGTCATATAACATAAGTGACTGAGCCTGAAAAAGTGTGTTCTAACCCATTAATAAAGGTCTAATCTGTCTCGAATATGTCTTCCATATGCACTGTTACAACAAATAAAGGTGTGAGCATGTGGTAAAGTGTGTAATGTCAGTAATAAAGGTTTAAAACCTGGAGTGTGTGTGTGTCACTTAGTTTTAATTGTTGTTGTACCCTTGCATTATACAAATAGTACTGTTTTAAAAAGTGCTGGCAACCCAGAGTTCTGCAGTCCCATCTAAAGTGGGTGTTGGAAGTGCTAGTAGCTGTGAAGCATATATACAGTCCTCAACAGTCAGTTACTGGCTGGCATGCATAAGTAAATATTGCACACGAGTGGCATGCTAAAATGTTCCCCAGAAATGTGAGTGTGCTTCCATAAATGCAGGGTCCTGTACAAACTGAAGTGAAAATGTCATGTGAAAACATCCAATGTAGCTAAAGAAATATAAAAGCAATCATGAAATATGTAGCAGTAACATCAGCATCTTGGACAGTTAGTATGTCAGATATAGGTCAAGTATATATTGAACTAGCCAAACCCATTACACAACCGAATGCATGGTGGCAAGTGTAATAATACATGTAGGGAATATACATATGCAGTCACTAGGAATGTAGTGTAGATTAAAAGTAATTATAACATGTTAACTGAGGTTCTTTTCTACACCCTACTGTTTGTGCATAAACCATGCAATTCCACACCTCAATGGGTATGAGTAATCTTAAATATTTTTTGGGACATATGTCCTATTGTTTTATAAATATTTGCATTCACGTTGATGCATGTGCCCTGTTCAAACACCACGTTCATGGTGGCCTGTTGCTACCAAACATCCCTGCATGCTGTTGGAATATCCACTGTATTTCAATATATGCATGTGTTATGCTTGCTGTTCAACTGTTGGAACATTGGTGTGGTGGGTTAATGGGAATATTACTGCATGCTATTACAACTAATCTGGAATGCTGTTGTTTATGTTATAATTAAACACACCTAATCACAGAACGTATGGGAAGGCTGGTCCCAGCGGACCCACCTGTCCCTCATCAGTTGGCGAGTGCATCTGGCACCAGCAGCTCCAGTGACCAGCCCGGGCTCCCCTCCTCCATTGGTCCTGTGCCACCTTCGGGTGGAAGTGCTGCAGGGGATGGGGCTCATCCCCCCCCGTGCAAGTGTGGGCGGAGAAGGGCCACCTGTCATCCTTCGAAGGGTCCAGGCTGTGGTGCGTAGGGAGATCCAGCGTTCAGTCGCTGATCCTCTATGCCAGCTCGAGGCAAGAGTGGCGCATCTCTCAGCTGAGTCTGCCCGTCCTACTCAGCCCCCAGCACAGCCACCCTCGGGGCTGTGAAGGTGCAGTGGTGACTGCCCATGGGTGGGGATTTCAGTTCCACTGTTACCATCTGTGGGCTCATGGGTTTGCGATTTCCAAACAACCTTCCCCATCAATTGTGTTCACCCACCCCATGTGTCAAATACCGCCTTTGTATGCGTCTTGTTTGTCTTGTCTGTTTACCTTCCCAACCTACCTCCCCAAATATACCTACATCCCCTACCTCACATTCCACTCTCACCTGAAAAAAAAAATAAAAAAAGGGCAATCTGTTCCACAAAAAAATTACGCCCCATACATAGCTGCCCATTTCGCACACATGTCTGCCGGACATGTAAACTGATAATTATAATTGGCACTACAACATACTCTGTTGTCCTCACCCCTCTCTCAAGGGTGAAGGGTTGCAAATTTCACAACAAATTATGAACATATGCACAGCTGTTGCTGGTAAAGAAATGGGCAGCTATGGGCTTTCCCTACACCCTTCCAGCACATCCCAGCTGGTTTCACTACTATCTTTCCTTCTTTCTGCCCCCTTTTACACCACTTTACTATCTCCCCATTTTCTTTTCTTTCAAAGAAATTAGCACGGGGGTTAGCGGGAGTAAGCACTTTTAAGCAGTAGTAAACCTGCTTACAACTGCTTAAAAGTGCCTTAGTCACTCTGTATGACAGGGCCCTTGTACTGCTCAGCAGAAAAATAAAATAACCCTGTCATTCTCAAACCCCAGACCTTGGACTCACCAGTCTGCATGAAGTACCACTAAGCCACAGCAGATATGCAAGAACTTGGTGCTGAAAGAAATATATCATGCATTACAATGAGTGAATGTAAAGGGAAAATAGGAAGGCCATAACACAAAGCTTGTTCTGTGGATCTTTACCAGCAATTGTTGTGGAATTGCATTACATGAGTGTGATAAGAGAAGAAGCCATGCAAGTAGGAAATAATGTTACAGTAGCACATTACAAACCCCACACAGTATCAGAGCAGGATAAACACTGGCATATTTGAATAGGTCAGAGGCCACACCTCCCAACTGTGATTGATTTACAGGGATGTCCCTGATTTGCAAACAAAAGTTAGCGGTGCCCCTCTGACTCCCTGTGAAATGTACTAATAGTACGCAGAAAGGTGGGGAATCTCACTTAATGATAAATGTCAATAAGTGAGAGTAGACACTGCTTGCATGTCAGAAATGGTGTAGTAATACATATGCTCCAAATACCCCAAAGTCTCAACTGCAAAATATCTGAAATATATCACAGGTGTATCCCACTGATATGTACCTTTCCCCTGAGGCTGTTCAAATATATACCTGAGAGTATCTGAGGCCTGGAAGTGTCAGAAACACACAGGCATATCAGCCTGTCTGCTGTTACACACTTTGCAAATAGCTGCAGAATGAATTCCACAAGCATGCCCTTATGTAGGAGTACAACACAGAAATATCAAAGGATGTAGCCATGTACTGCTAGCAATGACAATGCCATTGTTCAGGTGCTGAAAAGACTGGTGTGGTGCACAGTCAATGAATACTAGGCTAACCTCTGTCTACCATCTGGATATGTCCACAGGTGGGAGCTACTCAGACAGATTACTAGCCTTTATAGACTTACAGGTACACAGCAACTCTGCATGTTCAGCAAGAGAAACATCACACAATAATAAATAATGCACTCTGCAGTTCTGCACCCCTACACAAAGGTACTATATACCCGTGTAGTCAGGCACAACCAAGGGTGTAGGTAGGCATACACAGTACAGAAATATGTCCAGTTGTCCTGAGCAGACTGTGCTAATGTCAACACAAACAAACCACAAACTGTTCAGAAGTGAGTAACGTACTAATGACAGCATAGCAGTTCACAAACAGTGCATGTGCCTGATATTCATAATTGGTAGTACAATATCCTTAGTTGTCCTCACCCCTCTCCCAGGGGTGGAAGGTTTCAAATATCCCACCTAATGTATTGCATATGCACAGTTGTTGCTGGTAAAGAAATGGGCAGCTATGGACCTTCTCCACACCCATTGTGTACATCCCAAGCTGGTTTCCCTACTGTCTTCCCCTCTTTGTGCACCCTTTATCACCACATTCCTATCTCCCCATTTACTTTTCTGTCAAAGAAATGAGCGCGGGGGGTTAGCGGGAGTGAGCACTTGTAAACAGTAGTAAGCATGTTTGCACCAGTGTGCGCATGTGTGCGCTTAGCTTAGCATTGCTAAGATATGATAAGCTACGCCAAGCTTAGCTTAGTATTGCTAACATAATATAAGCTAAGCTAAGCTTCGCTTAGCATCGCTAAGCGTCATGCAAACCCGCGCAAACCCGCTTACAACTGCTTAAAAGTGCCTTAGTCACTCTGTATAACAAGGCCCTTGTACTGCTCACCAGCAAAATAAAGTACCCTTGTCAGTCTCAAAGCCCACACCTTGGACTCACCAGTCTGCATGATGTACCACTAAGCCACAGCAGATATACAATAACTTGGTGCTGAAAGAAATATAACATGCATTACAAGGAGTGAATGTAATGGGAAAATAGGAAAGCCATAGGAATACATTGCAATAAAGAAATATAACATGCATTACAAGGAGTGAATGTAAAGGGAAAATAGGAAAGCCATAGGAATACATTGCAATAAAGAAATATAACCTGCATTACAAGGAGTGAATGTAAAGGAAAAATAGGAAAGCCTAGGAATACATTGCAATAAAGAAATATAACATGCATTACAAAGAGTGAATGTAAAGGGAAAATAGGAAAGCCATAGGAATACATTGCAATAACTACTGTTGTATGCCAGTTAATTCCCTAATTCCAAAAGAAAGTACATACTCCCATGTATCCAGTGTTAGCATTAGGAGGCATGAGTAAACTTACACACTGAGAAGAGTGTACTGGAAGAAGCAACAGTCAGGTTTCAGTACAACATGCATTTCACTGGCTACAACCCAGCTTCAGATATAAGACATATACCAACCTTCTGACTGACACAACAGTGTCCACAGCAAACAAGCATGGTCCCCAACTTGCAAAACTGAAAGGCCTATGCCTACCTAACCGATCATTTGATAGCAGTGTCCTGAAATCACAGTGAGGACTGCAATTACCACACAGCAGGCTGCATGCAATTACTAAATGGTGGGCACCAACTGGTGCAGAGGCCATCACATGCACATGTGCAGTTACCTACAAAAGCAGCCTGTACTTGCTGTCCACACATGCACTAATATCATTGCAGCAACTGGAGAGAGAGAGAGTGAGATAGACAGTCAGACAGACAGACAGACAAACAAACAGAGGCAGTTGGAGATACCAAACAAAAAAAAAAAACACATCAACAGGTACAACAGACAGAGGTGAGAAATACAAAGGTAAGGTATGTAACAGACATGTATTTGCTGGCATCCGAATGATGTGTCTGAAGGGTACTCTACATACTGTGAACTCTCCATATGTGGTAGCAGTCCGTATCTATATGTATATGCAGATGTGCATAGGGTAAGGGACATACTGCAACTGTTAGTGAAGGCTGGACATATATATGTAGTTGAAGGTTGCTACGTGCACATATCTATGTAGTGTGTGGCATTGAAAACAGAAAGCAGTGCAGGTATATGTCATGTGGTGGTTAAATGCTGTGGGACTGAGTTACAGCCAGTGAGGCCTGCTACAGCTATACAGCCTGAGGACAGTGAAATGCATTCTGCACAACACCGTGAAATATTATTACATAATTGTATGTCTCACAACTGTTTCATAGTTGATATTCCCACCATGAAAGTTGGGCAGTATATGTGCCTATATGTGCATGTATATGTACAGCAATGGATGTTTACAAGTATGTGTGTGTGTGTGTGTGTGTGTGTGTGTGTGTGTGTGTGTGTGTGTATATATATATATATATATATATATATATATATATATATATATATATATATATATATATATATATATATATATATATATATATATATATATAGATATATAGATATATAGATATATAGATATATATATATATAGATATATACATATACATATATATATATATATATAGATATATATATAGATATATATATATAGATACATATACATATATATATAGAAATAGAGAGAGAGAGATAGATATATACATATATAGATATTTATATAGATATATATTTATATACATATATATATATATATATATATATATAGAGAGAGAGAGAGAGAGAGATAGAGATATATACAAATATATATGAATATATATGGATATATATAGATATGTATATATATATATATATATATATATATATATATATATATATATATATATATATATATATAGAGAGAGATATGTGTGTATGTATATATATATATATATATATATATATATATATATATATATATATATATATATATATATATATATATATATACATGTATAGTGAGAGAGGGAGACATGGGGTCAGACGTATTGCAACAGGTGCCTGGTGACCAAGGCATGGACTGAACACCAGTGTTGATACTGCAGTGCCATACCCCATTCCAAAACACTTTACCCACTAACTACCAGAGAGGTGGTTGCCTGCCTAACACTGAAGGTGTCAGAAAGGAACATGGGACACACGTGGACAGTAGCCTCCCCTTTGATATTCACAGTGCCACACTAGTCTTTTAATCTGTCTACGTGGTACGTGTCATCACAAACATTGTATCATGTACGGAAATATAGGTCAGTGTTCCCCTGTACTCATCACAATGCCCCATGTGGTATGTACCTCACATGACAACTACAGCAAGTGGAAAGGCCACAGACATACCTCACAAAGAGTAATATTGCCCTCAAACACATACCCTATGCAGACTTACTCACATAACCACACCTACAGTGCGTTGCATACCGGCCACCTAGAGGTTACCTCTGCCGAACATACAGAGGTATGTCACACCCATAGCAGTCAGACAACCACCATGTCAACACCTCACAATCCCATCGGGCTACACGGCCTAGGTCCCTAATCCCTGACACCTCACTAAACAGCACATGCTGGAGGGATAGGCTCCTATTGGCAAATATGCCATACTCTGGAGTAAACCACCCAGCATTAACAAACAAGGCTCCTTAGTAGCAGATGTCATACATACCCCTGATGATTGTCTGGGGGATAGGTAACACACCCTGGGAATCAGCTCTGTGTATCCGGTTGACAGGAGCAAGTGAAATCAAATTACATGTGTGTCAAAGGCCAGGGTAGCATATGGCTAGGCTACTGTAGGCCCTAGGGCCAATAGTGTATTACCTACCTATGACACAATGCACACACACATGTACTCAGTGCAATACCTGCTATGTGAGGTGGAATGAGTGTGACAGTGAATGTGTGCAAGGTCTGTACCGGTGTGATAGCTTAGTGTGAGGTTGTTTCTGTGATGGTCGTTTGTGTCCTAGGTGTGAGGTCAGAGAAAGATGTGTCAGTTATTGGGATGCAGACATAGTATGATGGTATATGTTGTGACATAGTTCCTTGTGTACGACTGTGTTGTCCCATCATAGGCTGAAGCAATACATGTATGCTCAGTAAGTGGTGAATCCAGCTGACATTTGAACTGTTGTACTACCTGAAGCTGTAGGCCTAAACAGCACAGTATGGTGTATGTTCACATTCCCTGGTAACACTGTCTTGTGTGTTTCCTGTAGTCTGCACAGATTACATACCTCAGGCATAGGTATCTGTAAGTAGGGGCACACAGTACTGTAAGGTACACAGGAAATGCTCATCTGTGTCAGTATACATTTGTGTGTTGTATGAATGTCTGATGTGCATGTAATGATGCCTGTACCATGTCTGCAATCACATGTGTGTTGCAGGGTTTGCGTGTGTACCTAGCAACATGTATACTCTGTTACAGCAGTATGCCAGCTAGATTAACAACTGTGCACATATGTTAGGTAGGGGTATGGCATCAACGACTGGGTAGGTTACTGGTAATACTGTAACTGTACTTCACATTCATTGCAATGGATGACATATTTCTTCATTCATTAGCTTGATATGTACCCCCGTGGCGAGGCTGTGCATTGGATCCCAAATAGTGCGCCGACTACTGGTGTATGCTGGTTTGTTATATGGAGTGTGGCAGGCACTGTCAGCCAGTTGTGGGCTGAGCACTGATATGTGGTATTGAATGTGTGTATCATCTGACAGACAAACAGATGCTATATATGGCAGTTAACTGATATCTGTACTGTATAATTTTAAGTGTGACACATGACTTGCTCACACATATCGTTTACTTGTCTTCCAGGATTATGGCTCATCAAAGAAATCCCTCCTACACAGCCGCAGAGGAACAGGAAATACACCACAGCCTGGTTCAGCACTATACCCTGCTGTTTTCCAGGGTCAGCCAGCACCAGCATGAGCGTACTGCACTGTGACAAGATCTTGTTCGTGGGGTAAATGACATAGGCATGCATAACTGGACATATGAGCGGGTACGCCATCACTGCAGTGATTTAATTAAACATGTCCGGCAGTATGCATCTGATATCTATAGACAACAGCTTGCCACAGGTGTTGGGGTGGCCATACACCCCCCTCACCAGAGTGGAGGAACTGCTCCTAAGTGTGATGGCTCCTGGCCTACAGCAGCAACAACATCACACATGTCATCATGGAAGCCGGAGTCACCCAGCATGGTGACATGGAGCGTGCAGGTAACATGCCCTAGCTGTAGACTACTGTTACCTGTATTGTTAGATTATGCATATGTGAGATGTGTACTGTGTTTAGCAGTTGTGCTGCCTATTGTGTGCAATACTGATATTTTGAATAATATCTGTACACCTATGCCTGTTGTTCTACTGTAGTTTAGCACACTCACAGTAGGAATGCCACAGTTGTGGCCACTGACAAACTGTGTCATATTCTTGTAG
This sequence comes from Protopterus annectens, assembly GCF_019279795.1. Lineage (NCBI taxonomy): Eukaryota > Metazoa > Chordata > Ceratodontiformes > Protopteridae > Protopterus > Protopterus annectens. The sequence continues at coordinate 1,421,874,857 of NC_056746.1, read as the reverse complement.
GTCCCTCTGGTGTGACAGCAGGGCAGATGATACATGCTGGTGAGTGTGCTAACACTTTAAAATTGGTATTGAAATGTGCATGTCATAGGTGAGGTGTAGGCCATGTACACAGAACACACCTACGCATAATGCATGCTGTGCATGTTTGCTGTGAGACGTTAAACATCTCAGTAAAGTCAGTAGCTGCCTCAATCAAACGCAATGCACAGAGCATCAGACACAAATGTGGCAACACTGTACTGCACATTGGATAGGCATAGTTGACACACATGTACACAACATAACACGTTTGTCATACGCAGTACACCTCAACGTGCTACACATAGTGTAACCGGACACCCGCTGCCAGGTCACACTTCAGTATCCCACATGTCATCCACACACCACACATAATATACCTGAGGGGTAGGGACATAGCATGGGGCTGTGCAACACTCTTCAACACATACAGTCATGTTAGGCAATGCTACTTATTGGGCACCTCATACACCCTTGTGCAATGTGGCTGTGTAATTGTGAACTTAGCCATGGCACTGCGGTTCAGGTACAGCATGCTAGGTGGTGATCTAGCACACTTTAGTGGCCTTGAGTGACCACATGATGCATGACGATGATGGCTAATGGTACTACAGCCCATACAGTTACAGTGACCACAGTACTACACATAGCTGTCATTGCTTTGCACCTCCATGTTGTGTGTGTGCACACATATGCACCTATACACATTATGCATAGCATGTTTTGTGTGTGCAAACATATGCAACTATACACAATATGCATAGCAATCACATTCTGTACAAAGTGACACATATCTGTCCTGGAATGCTATTGGGTATAGCCATGTGTGCATGTGTTCATGTGTGCATGTGTGCATGTGTGATAACATCATGTACAGATTGTAAAGTGTGTTTCCTGTCTTACTCTCACAGATGCAGAGGTTGGGTTGGCTGAATGCAGCAGGGAACCTGAAGTCACTGCCACAATTAGTGGAGATGATGAGACATGTATTGTGGCACAGGCAGGTTTGACAGGGTCTGTCGGTCCACCAATCGACAGTACACAGCTTTCAACCCCATCTATGCGCACACTCATACTGCCAATATATCCCTCATCACCAATGGCCGTAGCCGAGGGACAGCATACAGTTGGCACTGACCAGGAGAGTGTGGTATCCATGGCACATGCATCCCCTCACAGCAGCCATACCCAGATCCGTGGAATGGTACCACATAGGCAGATGTCCAGGGGTTCTCGTGGGAGCACCGCTGGTCGTATTGCCCCTGGCAGATGTGCCCCCACAGGTCTTACAACCTCAGTTTTGTTCCGGTCTGTAATGCAGGCACAGGCACATATGGAACGGTACACCAGACAGGGACTAAGGGCGCAGAGGGCCCATAACACCACTATCAATGACAGAATCCGTGACCTTGCCGGTGCCATACGGAATTACACCGAGGTCATTGATAGACGTTGGGGGTGGACATTAGATGCCCTCCAAAATGTGTTTTCAATGAGCCAGGACCATGCGGGATGGCTGAGACGTCGACGTGGACGTATGCCAACAACATCAGCAGCTGGCAGTCGTCGCGGATGACACACAGATCACAGTCACTCCCGTAGTGCCAGTACCAGCCCCAGCAATGCTGGGGCTGGCCTGTCCATCGATCGTCCGAGTAGACCACATACACGTGGCTCTGGGCAGTCCCAGCAGGGACGTAGTTCCAGTCGACATACCTCTGCCTCTGATGATAGTACCCAGTCAGGCTTGGTACCCGATACTGTCCGTAGCACCCCTGCCAGGCACAGGTTCCATGTCCATGCCCAGAGACAATGATCTGTACAGCCTGGCAAGTACAGTCTGTGGCTGTCCCACACCCTCCCGTATATGGCAGCCACATGGTGGAGCTGTGTGCATGCAGACACACAAACATAAACCAAACACCTAGGGCTCACACAGACACGCACACATCACATCAACATTGGCCCATGCTGTAGTGTTGTCCCACACACACACACACACACACACACACACACACACACACACACACACACACACACACACACACACACACACACAGACATGTTGATTGGATGGGTCAATGTCGTGCTCTGGCAAACCGGCAACACACCATGTGCATATGATGAGATCTGTGCCACCTCCTGTCATCTGTAACACTGATGCAGGAACAGGCTAACATGGTGCCGATGCCCGGGGTGACTTTGTAGCAGTGTAGCAATGTTACCAGATTGTCGACAGGAAAGTGTAATGATATCCTTGTAGGTATATCTGAGCAGGCATGGTGCATCGAGGCTACGATTGTCAATGTCATATTGTGTACACCTGTGTTATGTCTGAGTATGTCTTGTTTGCCCATGTGCTACATGGATGCAGTGTGTAGTGTTGGCAGAATGTGTTAGTGAGTGGACAGTACGTGTGTGATGTGTGCAGTACAGATTTGCAGGTGTACATCTGTGTACATGGTGGGGCTGCACTGTCTGCATGTACGTGCATACTGGACACATGGGATGTGTGACATACCCTGTATTACACAGTGTTTACATCTCCGAGTATCTCTTGGTGGCCAGTATGCATACTACTACAGATATGTTCTAACATGGGTACACATGTGTGTGACATGGTTTGGCACTCTGCTGTGGGTGATACTGTTACTAACTGTCACTGTTTAGCATTCTGGTAGCATACACAACCTCATCAGCCTGACTATAAACAATTATCAGATGATGTACAGACAAGTGACACACAGATGTAGTGAATTCAGTGACAGTTGTATCCTTCCGGTACTATACTATAACAGTAAAAAGTGGTATTGACCGCCACCCATTCCTGGGCCCACACATGTTTGGCATATAGCCCCTTAGGTGCATGCAAACACACTAGGGATATGTCCATCCACATCTGGAAATGCATGCAGTGGCCTGCAATGCATTCTCCAGATGGGACACATATCCTACACAAGGGTATCATACAGACAGATGCCTGTTGTCCAACACATGCTGCAGAGCTGTAAGCCTACTATAGCATTGTCATCCACATTTAGTATACATAGTATCCTGACAGAATCTGGGCATCTTGGGGCAATGCAGCAATTGCCTCATGTACACAGACAACCCTCTCCTCCTACCACCCAACACTACAACCTATGAGAGATGCACTGATATAGCCAGACTGGAAGCAATGGTCTCTTCACCCATGACTGGACTAGACAGTCAAGAGGTGATGGTAAACACTTGCACCACACCACACTCATCACATAGTCCCTCAAAACCTACACCACCAAAACACACACATCGAAACACAAAACCCACACCTACATTCGCGGAGCCTCTCAATAGAAACCTGCCCAAGCATCAGACACATCCGAAGCATAAACGCAAGCAAACTCCACCCCCCAACACAACCCAAATGACACATAGACCACTAACTCAGTGTGCCACCCAAACACAGCCCATAAGGCATAACAACGTACCCAACAGTCTAGTCATAGGTGACTCTATAGTCAGGCACACTGATGTTCCACTCACTACACTAAACAAGGAGAAAGTTACTGTCAGCTGCCTGTCAGGTGCCAGAATCTGCCACATAATGCATGCATTTAGGTTGCTCCACAATAAGTACAAATATGACACTGTCATTGACCATGTTGGTTTGAATTACCTGAGACGTACCTCCATGGACTACATGAAAAGAGACATGGAGGAGCTCTCCAATATTGTATCCCAGCCAAGTATGACCCTAACCTTGAGTAGCATCCTGCCATCACCCAGAATGATACCACAGTACAAGGACAAAATGATTGCCTTCAACAATTGGCTATGCTTCTGGTGTAATTCTAAGGGGATCCAGTATTTGTCTGCCTGGGACGACATGATCGACAGACCACAATTCTTTGCCAGAGATGGCCTGCACCTGTCGCCCTTAGGATTACAATAACATTGTCATCTCTGCAGTGACAGGGACCTGGTTCAAAGCTCCTGAGAGTACCCCTGCATTACCAGGCCACAATTAATACAACACCTTATGGCCACATAACCCTGAACGAAGCATTAAAGGTGGCGGTGTGTCCATATTCATTAAGGATATCCACACCTCCAGGCTAGTGACTGCTGATTCCTACACATATGCACTTTATAAGCACTTACATGAGTGCATGGAGCATGCTATCCCTAGTAGAACCAAGATGTTATCCTCCAAGAAAAGGGTAGACAATCTGGTGGTCCTCTGCCATAAACAAACTCTACAACGGATGAAAGAAACTGTTGCAAAAAAGAGTAGAACCCATGACTGGTGGAACTCCCTGGTCAACCTCAGTATGAAGCTGAGATCCCTCATAAAATCCTTCAAAGCTAGTTACGGTAACTAAATTGCCACTGACTCTGACGACAACCACAAAGCATTTTATAGCTATGATATGAATCTAAATGGGAACACTCAGATCTGCTCTGAGTTACAGCCCAATGGCACTAAATATACAGAACCAACTGATATTCCCAACATCCAAGCAGATAGGTTCAGTGCTAACTTTATCCCCCTCTCACCCCCTAGAGGGCACATCTGTATACCGGATGTATACAAGGTTACTATAATCACGGCTGCACACGTGAAACACACACACTCTCCAAAGCCGAGAACACAACATCCATGGGACCTGTCAATATCCCAGGCTGCGTTCTACATGGCCTACAGAATGAACAGGCACCCTACCTAAGTACCATGTTCAATCATAGCCTCACCTCAGGCTTTGTACCGACTGAATGGCTCAGTGTGACGGTTATCCCACTCCACAAAGGTGGAGCCACGAAGGACCCAGGAACTACCGGCCCATTAGCCTGATGAGCCTGGTCTGCAAGGCCATAGAACATATCATCGTGGAACTCAGAAACAAAGACATTGGTAATCTCCAAACTCTGGACCCTAACCAGTATGGATTTGTAAATGGCAGATCATGCCTCCTACACCTGACTGACGTATTTGAACCAGTCATCAAAGCCATACAAGAGGGTAACATGGTTCACACAGCTTATCTAGCTCTCGCCAAGGCTTTCGACACCATCCCCCACTCTGGAATTTTAGGTAAGGTCACTAAACTAGGTATAAACTCCTATGTCACAAGATGGGTTGCCAACTGGCTCACAGACAGCACCCACACTGTGGATGTAGCGGATTCCAAATCCGACATCAGACCACTGATGAGTGGAGTACCACAGGGTTCAGTCCTGGGTCCTCACCTGTTTGGTATCTACTTCTCTGAAGTGCAGGCTAACAATGTTTGCAGATGACTGCGAACTAGGAGCCATAATCACAACTCCTAACGATGTGGACAAACTACAAAAGGGCCTCCCTGAGACAAATACCTTGTGTCAAAGCCATGTCCTGAAGCTCAATGCCAAACAGTGTATTGTCATCCCCTTTGGTAAAAACGCTGTACCCAAGACCTACCACATAGCTGGTAGTCTACTTAATGCTGAAAATGGGTTAACAGACCCTGGGACACAGGTGGACAGTAGTCTCCCATTTGATAATCACATCACCACAGCAGTCAGGAAACCCATCTACATGGGTCATCTCATCACAAAAGGATTCTCACCCTGAAATAAAGAGGTCATTGTTCCACTCTACTCATCACTCATTAGACACATTACAGAGTACAATGGCCCTTGTGTTATGTACCTCACAAGACATCTACAACAACCTCACATAGAGGATTACTGGCCTCTAACAGATTCCCTACACAGACCATCTCAAATAACTACAGCTTTATTCCATCACATATCGCCTACTCAGGGCCGATCTCTGCCTAACATACAAAGCAATGTCAAACCCAGATCTGTTGGACATGCTCCAATTAAAGAAATCCCAATCCCTCCAAGCTACACACTCTAGGGACATAAACCTTGTCACCACAATAAACAGAACATGCTGGAGGGATAGATTCCTGTCCCAGAGACTTCCCATACTCTGGAACAGACTACCTATGTTAAACCGAGCATCTCATTAGCACTCTTGAAGACATATCTTGATGATTGGATGGGAAGTGGTCAATTCACCCTGGGAATCACTTCTGTGGCTCTGCTCAATGGGCACAGGAAAATAAATTTCTTAGGTAGCGAAAGCCAGGGTACATTTTGGCTAGGCTTGTATGGACCCTAGAGCCGATGGCCTAGTACCTACCTATGAACCTATGAACCTATGACAGTACCACATAGGTGGTAGCCCCCAACATGTATGTTGGGTAGCAATGTGTACGTACAGCCAAGTGTTATGTCTTCTGTCCTTTGGTATCCACATATCCAAAGGTATTCTGAAATCCCTTCGTGTATCACATAAGCAATAAGGGGCCTGTATGCATATCCACAAGTCTGTCGTACACCTATAATGACTGTCCATTATTGCCATTATTGCCAGACTTTGTTGTGTATGAACATGTCTGACATATACCCCAGGCATGTACCCTTGCTCACAGTAGTCTATACAAACTGTCATGGGTGTGTGTGACACAGTTGACTATGGCCACAGATCACTACAGTGGCCGGCCTTGTCACATACATACCTCTGTGACCTATGATCTGAGAAGCAGCTGCACATTCTGTCACAGGTAAGAAATGTATTCATGTAGTATGCAGGCTACACACCTATGTACTACTTGAGGTCACATGTACATATATGCATTTGCCACACAGATACCTGATGTGTGCAGTGCACATACTGTTTGCACCCTGATGTGTCATACCATAGTAAAAGAGAAACACAGATCACATTGACCATCAGTGTCACACACACACTCAGCAATTGCAGGACTCAAACCCCTACCTAGCTATGTTATTACACTAGTGACATCTGCATTAACACAAAGCGCTATATGCTTTACTTGAGCTTTCAGTTCCACCACTATATTTGTAGGATGCTGACATCATCACACTTGGCAAAGAGAAATATACCTCATTGTAGGTATTTCCCTAGTCTCCAAAAAGGACATTCCCTTCAAAGGAAGTCACACAGACACAACCCCACAAACAACAATTGCAGGATTCAAACCCCTATCTAACTATGTCATGACACTAGTGAAGTATGCATTAACACGACGCACTATATGCTTTACTGGGATTTTTTATTTCCACTGCTATATTTGTAGGATGCTGACATCTTCAGACTTGCCAAAGGGGAATATAGCACTTGCCAGGCATTTCCCTACTCACCAATATGGGCACTTCTCTTCCAGGAAATCACACAGACCCACACATTCCCCCACACACACACTCAGCAATTGTAGGATTCAAACCCCTATAAGGGGTCTGAACCTTTCTTTAAGGAAATCACAGAGAAACACACATTCAGCAATTGCAGGATTCAAACCCCTACTTAACTATGTTGTGATGCTAGTGAAGTACGCATTAACATGACACGCTATATGCTTTACTGAGATTGTTCATTTCCACTGCTATATTTGTAGGATGCTGACATCATCTGACTTGCCAAAGGAGAATATAACACTTGCCAGGCGTTTTCCTACTCACCAAAAAGGGCACTTCTCTCTAAGGAAATCACACATCCCCCCCACACACACACACACACTCAGCAATTGCAGGATTCAAGCCCCTACCTAACTATGTTATGATACCAGTGAAGTACACATTAACACAATGCACTGCATGCTTTACTGGGATTTTTTATTTCCACTGCTACATTTGTCAGATGCTGACATCATCAGACTCTACCTGGTACTGTGTGCACTTTGTTGTATGCAATCCCAGGACTGCACCATGGGGGACAGTAGGTGTTGACAGCTTGAACAGGACACCACAATACTTGACTTGTGTGATCTATCTCTGGACCAGTTGCCAATCCATCATATGACAATACATATCTATGCAGAGAGTGTTGACTATGTAGATACGACATGTGTCTGGGATATTGGATATTGTTTATGACTTCAATCATGTAGGACCCCATGGCCTTGCAGATCAGATGTCATAGGCATATAACACTATAGTTCCCATGGTCTGTTGTGCACCAACACTTGTGGGGTGTGCCATATGTTGCTGTAACCAGTTCAATAGTTTCATATCCTGTAGAGAGGGTAAGGCTCATCAGACTGTTCAGGTGCAGGGTCTGTTTGTTCTGCAGTTCACGTATGACACATATGGGATACACTGTAATCCACTCGATGCCATGTGTTCAGCTTTGGGAGTACCTGTATATCCAATCTACATGTGATATCCCCTGGTATGATGATAGGGCCTTTTGACAGTGGGAGGTGGCTATGTATGTATGGCCTTGTGTGACAGGGGATGTTGGCATTGTCAGTCATTTACAGTTGGCCCTGACTCAGGGCATATATGAGTGTACATTGCTATGTATGACATAGCTGAAGGAAGTGCCATAGTTCTGTCTGGACTCCTTCACAAATAATCTTACCAAACACCAAGGAACATAGGCACTAAACCCATGTTATACACTTTTACACACTTAACACCCTACTGATCCTTTTTGTTCAGTCAAATGAGTATTTCATCATAGTATCATGACATGTCCGAGGGTCAGCTTTGTGTGTAGTCTCCAGTCCAGCTGGTGAATATGGGGATTGTCAGTAAATGTTACAACTGCCTTATGTACTCAGACAACCCTCCCCTCCTCAAACATACCCGGATATTTGTGAGAGATGCAACTCTATGGACAAACTGGAGGCTGAGCTCTCTAGACCCATGACTGGCACAGTTTGTCAGGAGGAGAAGATAACCACACACACTATGACTCCAGTGTCACATAGAACTATAGCAACAGCAGACCAAACACATAAACACACAATCACATACTCAGAGGCTCTAGATAAACCTCTGCCTAAGCAGCAAAGACCCCCACAGCAGACACCCAGACACCTGCTTCCCCACCAGTATACCCACATATCACAAAGTACACAATGTCACTGTGCCACACAGTCAGTGCCCTTAAGGCTAAACAACACACCTAATACACCTGTGATAGGTGACTGTATTGTCAGACACACTGATGTCCCACACACCAGGCTGACCAAGGTGAAGGTCACTGTAAGCTGTCTATTGGGTGCCAGGATGCACCACATAACACATGCACTCAGGTCACTCCATAGCAAGTACAGATATGACTCCGTTATTGTCCATGCTGGTGTGACTGTCCTGAGACGTTCCTCCCTGGACTACATGAAATGAGACATACAGGATCTCTATGATCATGTAGGCCAGGCTGGCATGACCCTGTCCTTGTGTAGCATCTTACCCTCACCAAGAATGATGCCACAGTATAAAGACAACATGATCAATTTTAACAGTCGGCTAACATATGTGTGTCATTCACAGGAGATCCAGTGTCTGTCTGCCTGGGATGACATGCTTATCATGCCACGTTGCTTCACTAGGGACGCCTTGCACCTGACACCCCTGGCCTTTCGAATACTGGCTAAGGCACGTGGCACACCCATAGTGCCTTTTTTAGTCAGGGCTCACATGACAAATCCCACTCCATAGACAATACCAGGTGTAATTAATGAAGGGTAATGCTGCTCAATGCCAGAGGTGTACACCTCAAACTGCATGCACTCAAGGCTCTCTTCAGTATGGGGAATATAAATATCTGTGCAGTAACAGTCACCTGGTTCGAGGCTCCTGACAGCACCCCAGCACTACCAGGTTACACATCATACCATGGTTTTCTGACACAATAACCAGGCCACACCACATAGGGGGGGAGTATCCATATACACCAGAGATACACAAACCTCCAGGATAGTAGCACTGCACAAATCATTGGGGAGCATCCATGTGCAAGTAACAGTGGTCTAAACTGCCTTTCAGGTATTAGCCTGCTACAGACCACACTCCCAAACCCAGGGAACACACTCGGCTTTCATGAGAACAGAACACTGTAGAATATGTAGGTGTGTACAAACAACATTATATTGGATGACCTGTAGTAGCCAAACATTTACTGGGAATACTAGTCAAGCCCCAAGACCCTCGCACAATGGTTCCTCATATATATCAAATCAAATGCTATGGAACAAGTGGTCAACACCCCCACATGAGGGGTATACATTGGACCTGGTCATCACCAACATGGGGACTCTATGTTCCACACCAGAGGTATACCCCTCATTGTTAAAGTCACACCATACATTTATGTCACCGGACATCCATATCCCGTCCCCACACCCAGCCAAGGTAATCTCGGTGAGGTACTTCTCAAAAGCAAATGTCATACTTCTCAGAACAGAGGTGTTTTTCTTCAAAGCACCCAGGCCACTGGGAACTATGACTCATATCACAGTATCCTTTAGAAACCCATTGTATGGACACCTACAGGAATGCATGGATCATGCTATCCCACATGATTCCAAGACTCACTCCTCTAAAGGCAGGTGACCTGTCTTGTGTACCCCGGCCATAAATAAGCTATGCAACAAAAATAGGAGGCTACTACATGATAGAGCAGTCTCCCACAAAGGGGAGGCATCTCTGATCAGTACTAGCAAGAAGCTACAATCAGTCATAACATCATGTAAGACCAGCTTCGACACTACGATTGCACATGACACTAAAGGCAATCACAAGCCCTTCTTTAGTCATGTCAGGAACCTGGGTGGCAACTCCCAGATATGCTCTGAGTTACTGCATAATGACAACGAAGGACACTTAACCCACACACATTGCCAAAATCCTGACAGACAGGTTGAGTGCATATTCCTAACCCCTATCCCCCACACACACATGTCCCTGACAACAGAGTGTAGCCTCCCTGACATCACAGATGAACATGTGAGAGCTGCCCTCTCCAAAGCAATAACACAGCATCAATGGGTCCAGACGGTGTCCCAGGCTGCATCCTACACATGCTTCATGAAGAACATAACACTCACATAACATCACTGTTCAATATCAGACTTACTACAGGATATGTACCCAAGGAATAGCATACAGCAACAGTGGTCCCGCTCCAGCATGGTGGTTCCACAAGGGACCCTGGACACTATCAGCCTATAAGCCTGACTAGCCTGGTCTGCAAAGCTATGGAGAGTATCATCCTGGGACACATTTACAGACGTTGACAACCTCCAGACACTGGATCCTACCCAATTCACCTTTGTTAAGGGCAGAGCTTTCCTTTTGCACCTGCCAACTTCTTTGAATCAGTTACCAGGGCCATACACATAGGGAAGGTAGTCCACACAGCCTACCTGGACCTCACAGACCCCTTTGGCACAATACCGCACTCAGGCATCTTAGATACACTCACCAGCTTACATATCAACACATATGTCCCAAGTTGGATTGCAAACTGGATCAGGGATAGCACTCACATGTTCAGACGTGCAGGTGCCATGTCAGACTCTACACCTGTTACATGTGGCATCCCACAAGACTCAGTTCTGAGACCTGTCTTGTTCAGTATATATTCCTGCGAGGTACAGGCTAACACAGGGGGAGTATGGCTGACCAGGTTCACAGATGACTGCAGATCGGGTACCATAATCGACTCTCCAGCTGACACATGCATCCTCCTACAGGGTCTCCCAGAGATGAATAAGTGGTGCCAGAGCCATAGCCTACAACTAACTGCCATACAATGCATACACATCCCCTTTGTGAATGACAAAGTGCACACAGATTAACACATAGGTGGTAATCCATTACATAGAGAAGGTGTACATATGGATTTGGGGTCCACAGTAGATACTCATCTCTTCTTTGAATATCACATTGGCAAAGTGGTTAGGTAGACCTTCTATATAGCCCACCTTATCCCAAAAGGTTACACATCTAAATTCATAGAGGTCATTGTGCACCTGTACTCATCACACCCATACTTGAGTACACTGTCCCATTTGGGATGTACCTTACCCAACACCTGCAGCAACTGTCATGACCCCTAAGGTACCTCACGAAGTGGAACAGGAAACTCATACAGATGCCCTACACAGTTCAGCTACTGAAACACCAGCTGTACGCGGTTGCTTAACGCTTACCCAGATGCAATCTGTGGCTGCTGTATGTAGCCATGTCCAGCCCAGACTTGTTGGACATGCTTCACCTCAGGATATCAGAATCCCTTACAGTTACACACTCCAGGACTTCTACCTCAGCACAGAATTAATAGGACATGCTGGAGGGACAGAGTCATACCCCAGAGGCTCCCCTCACTCAGGGACGACATCCCAGTCCAAGTTAGGCAGAGCCCCTCACTGACCCTCTTCAAGGGAAATACTGACAAGTGGATGGGTGATCATACATTTACCCCTGGGATCTCTTCTGGGTCCCTGCTAGACAGAGGCACAGTGCACGAACCATACTATGGCTATCTTGTGTGACCTATTATTCAAAGGCACAGGGTGGTGACAGCCATACACACTCTGGCCAGGCTTCTGAATGCCCTAGGGCTGATACCTAGTATCAACCTATGAACCTATGTACCTATGATAATATTTGGAGTGCACATTGTTTATTGATGATACTGACTGCAGATTTGTTATCCTCTTTACTTTCCCACTTTCTATGTAAAACATATTTATCTGTTGAACATATTTGATTATGACAGGATTCCCAGATGTTATATATGTGTCTGTTGTCTTATAACTGTGTGCACAAGGCAGGATTGTTGGCTAGCGAGAGGTTTGTGGGTTAACAGGTGAACTGCCAGATATGTCTGGCCCACTGCTGCACTCAGACAAGGCCTATGTGTGTGAGCATGCCAAGTTTGCACATTCACTGTTTTGTTGCCTGACATTTGTTTCATTTCTTTAAGTGTGTGAGCATGCCAAGTGTGATCTTTCAGTATGTTGCTGTCTGGAGGCCAGTATATTTGTTACCATGTGTGAACATGCCCAGTATTAACATGTGTACTATGTGTGTTTGAAATCAAGTTATATTTATACTGCAGGGCTCACCTTTGTGTCATAAGTTGACATGTATTATGCTGTGACTGTGGGGTTTCCATGACACACTTTGTATACACTTATCAGCATGTCTTCATACAAGATGACCAGTGAAATACTGTCTTGGTTTGGTGGTTTGGTACTGTGACTATAGTGCACAGTATCCTGGGTTCGAGGCCTGTCACTGCTTAAATTTTCAAACTGGGCAGGCCAGACTGCTTAAGGTCAACTAAAGCATATATGTGCATGTTTACCTGCTTTTGCTCAACTATGGGCAAATATGGGCAGACTTGACCAACATTGCTCAACAGTTTTCAACATTGCTGAACGTTGGCCAATATTGCTCAACATTGCCCAAAGTTGTGCCAGTTAGTGTGTACGCTTATGTTTACATATACTATGTAGTGGCAAAGCTGTTTAGCACTGCTTTATATTGCTTAACACAGGTCAATCATGCCTCAAGTGGTGCTGCAGGGCTGCTTATGTTGGATGCACATAGTACACTCCCTATACATGTCTGACAACAGGTAGTGTCAAGTTAAGCATCCCTTTTACTGTATGTGCGGGTCAGGGAGAGGTATAATTTCCAGGGTTCCTACTGAGCTAGTGTATGTGCTATGCATTGCCTCTTTGCCAAGACCAAAGCATACTGGGCATGCCTCCTTCTGCCTACTGGGGCAGGCTGAGGTTGTTCCTCCTCCAAGTCACCCTCCACCTGTGATGATCTTGGCAATGGTGGGGGCTGTTTGGCCCGGGCGTATGCTGATCCTGCTGCAGCTGTTTTCACAGGATCATATTATGTAGCATAGCACATACCATTACAATTTGGGTACATGTAGTTGGTGAGTACTGCAAGGCTCCACCAGATGTGTCCAGGCACAGGAACCGTGACTTGAGCAGCCCAAACACATGCTCTATTACATTTCATGTTTGTGCATGTGCCTCATTATGGTGTTCCTGTTCTGGTGCATGTGCATTTCTGATGGGTGTCATCAGCCACAGCTCCAGTCAATATCCAGCATCCCCCACTAGGTGACCATGAGGGATGTCCCCATTGGAAAATGTCTGGTACAGCTGCGTCAGATGCCAGATATGGGAATCGTGGTAGCTTCCAGGGCAGCCAGCACACACATAAAGTATTATGCCCTGGGCATCACACACGACCTGGCAGTTGATGGAGGGGAAGCCCCTGCAGTTAATGTAGGCCCTATCCCGCTCACCAGCTGGTGCTTTGATGTGTATGTGCATGCAGTCTATTGCACCCACTACCTCAGGATATTCTGCTATTTGCTGGAAGAGACGCATATTGCTGGCCAATACCTCACGGGAATTGGGGAAATATACATGATCACCGACATGTGCTGACATGGCATCCAGGAACTGGTGCAGTACCCTGGATGCTGATGCCTGTGATATCCCCATCATATCACCAGTTGGTCTCCGGAAGGTACCTGTTGCTAGTATTCGTAGGCCAACACATATCTTGGTTTCCACTGGAATGGGTTCCCCTCTGTTGGTTCTGTGAATGAGGCGTGGCCTGCACAACTCAACAATTTGCTGCATGAGGTCTCTGTCCACTCTATAGCGCTCCACTATCTCCAGCTCATGTAGCCCCTGGTAGGTTACCCTGGGCCTGTACACTCTTCTCCGTCTCCTCATGGGGGGTATGTTGGCAGCATTCCCATTGTCACCACTCTCAGCATGTTGCATATGTTGGTTTATGACAGCAATGGCAGCCCTTAACATTTCTTTGTCTCAGTTAAGCCTTTTCAGTATTCACTTCTCTTAGCTTACTGCAGTGCTGCATTGTCTCTGAGGAATACATGGTGAAAAGTTGTTTGCAGAGTTTTAAGTGCTGGGCTGGGCTGGTTTGCTGCCTGTGTAATTGCCTGATTCTGATTATTTCCACATGCTAGCTCTGCTTATTCCCCCTGGTTAACTTCCTACTGTTTGTTGTGCTTCCTTTTCCCTTTCCATTTCCTCAGGGGGGCAGCGCCGCACACACAAGCTCAAACTCGTGCACACACGCTAACACGCGTGCACACAGGCTTACACGGCCTAACACTTGCTAATTCCTGCTTAAACGCATGCACACAAGCACAAATGCACTTACACAGACTTAGCCAACATTACACATGCTAACTCCTGCTTATACACGCGCACACAGTCTTACTCGGATATACAGGCGCGCACACGCACGCATACACGTTGCAAGCATTTTTACAAGAAACTTTGGTGATATCCACAGTGTGCACATTCTATTTCTTGTCTTTAGCTAGGATACCTAGTGACACACCTCTTCCAGTGATGAGCAACTGACAGCTAACACATGCCACTCTGCTCCAATGAGCTTATCTTCTTTCATACATACCCCCCTCATGATGTGACCTATGTCCTACTCTGTTATTCCCCTTATCCTAGTCTTACACTCCACTGACTGTGCTCATTTGCTATGTAGACTTGGGATTCACTATCCTTACCCTCATTTGCATAGTATTGCCTACTAATGCTTGGTTACATCTCTTAGACTGGGTTCCCCTCTTAACTACCTCTACTCGATAGCCATGTTGTCTTCAGCCTGCCATTGCCTTGCATTGTACATTGGAAATTCCCATAAAATCCACATTTGTGGGTTTTAAGTTTTATTTTTCTGGTTTTTAGTGCGCAGCCCGTTTGCTCGGCTCTGCACTACGCTTAAACATCGGAAATCGGAGAAACAAAAAATACATTTATTTTTTTTCATATTGCATCGGGAAACATTGCCAATGGCCATATATTTGGCCATTGGCATGCTTCTTCTACTGGATGCAACCTTTATTTGGAGCTGTCACAGCTCCGTTTTGCTATTTGCAGAATGGTACTCAGTTGTCAACTGAGTACATTTCTGCAAATAACACTGCTCTTACTTGGACAGGTTCGGGTTTCCTGAATTGCAAATCTACCTCATTTGCATGCCTTTCGGCTGCAATTGAGGTAATTTGCATATCCAAGCCCTGTCCATGTAAGAGCCGTTTTAGGAGCTCTCTTGCACGCCCCTGCAGGATGTTCCTGGATTGCTCTGCGACATGATGGCTGCATGGAGTCTTACTCTACTCTTAGACTCCGTGCAAGCCGTCGTGAATCCGGCCCACTGTCTTCACACAGAGTACATTTTGGAAAAAAACACTTATAGAGGGAATAATGTGTAACAGTCAATATCAGATTTGTAATAGAGCAGTTCTGATGGGTACTACCACAAAAACACTTCCAAACTAGGTAAATGGGATCAGCAACAATATGCACTAGAGTTTCTTAAGTTACAGACTGAGAAGGAGTCCAACCTTCAATAATTCCAGGTGTGAATAGTTATGAAAATGATACTGCTGATTGACAAATATAGTCAGGCAGTGTTGTTGATCAAAAACTTTCTTTTATAAATCAAATGCCCAAAGTACTATATCAAATAAAAAATGCAAAGATTTAAGGAATTCAGAAGAAAACTGATAAACTAACAACAAATACAGCATGGGCTAGAACAGCACACCCTTTCTCTGGAATAACCCACTACCTTGTACAACTGCCACTAACTCTAAAATATACTTAAGCTTATATGTAATATATACAAAAAATAGCAACAAAATCACATCTCTGAAATGAGGCTGATGAGGCTGCCGAAAAATATACCATTTGCAAATGAAAGCATTCTAAAAAAGAACGTTGGCTTTAATCAAACCAACTAATTTCCTCCCATGGCTCTACCTGCAGTTATGGCAGAATTATTCTTACTAAAATGTGTTATAATTGAAATTCTCAGATATCTGTCATCTATTAAATTATAATCTCAGCTGAATAAAAACACATATTGCAGTTATAGGTGATAACAAACATGTTAGAGGGAATACTATGGTAAGGCCTTGCTGTGTCTAATTATGGTGGCTGCCAAAAAAGAAATTACTAGAAAATGGAAATCAAAACCTAAACACACTATATTAGAAGTAGAAAATATCGTAACAGATAAAACAACTGGAACTGAGATATTTAGTAAGGGTAGGAGTAAACTACATAGGAAAAATGGGAATTGTAGGAACAATACATACAAGGGAGGAATGAGATTTAAAAGTAGGTAGGACAAGCTATCTAATGTTTGATTGAAAATGATTGGGTAGATTAGAAGTGATGTATAATGTTTGCAGCTGGGAGTGTGTCAGTATGGATTGTGATGTGAAAAGCACGCAACTAGGATTGTGTCAGTGTGGTTTGTTTTCATTTATATAAATGTATGATTGCTTATGTCGTAATCGATGGTTTAATAAAGATGTTTCTTTTTAAAGAAATGGGCAGGAATTGAATAATTTATGTAACGTTGCTTAGGTTATAGGATATATAGCAATATATGTGAAGTATAATGTGTGTTAATGTTTGTTAATACAGTTTGATTACTTTTGTATAAATGTAAATTTTCCTATGTCACAGGTAATAATTTAAAGGTATTAAAATATCTATATATATATATATATATATATATATATATTTTTTAATTATGTGTTGAGTTCAGTTTAGGACATGGGCAACCTAAAATAAAGGCATTTAAACTTTCTGCAAGTTCTCTCTCTCTGATACAACATACATGTATAGGATAAGGTAGAATGCTCAAGTGCTACACACAAGGGAACTGATTTAACTTTATTGCTTGCTTTACCTGTTACATTTATAAGTGTGAGTTGAATGAAAATTTAAAGTAAGTGGATCTATGACAAGGGAAACTATATAAAAATGAGAGAAAGGCCCAATTCCAGATATAGATACAGATACAGATATTGATATAGATGTGTGGGTGCGTGTGTGTGTGTGTGTGTGTGTGTGTGTGTGTGTGTGTGTGTGTGTGTGTGTGTGTGTGTGTGTCTATAAATGATAAATTTAACAACTTATGGGAAAGCACTGGATTGTTAACCATTTCAAACTCATCAACTGCTGTCACATCCTCTCCAGAAAGTGCATTTATCTGATAGTAAAAATCAGAATTACATGATGCACAGGTATCAGATATATGGTACATGTAACCTAAATGCATAGATGTTTAGCCTCCTGTCAAAACTCTCTCTCACAATGCTCTGATATTTATTCTTCTGCTACCCCAGTCACTGCCTGACAATCCTAACACTCAGTGAGCATTTACAGCTGATAACAACAGTCCTCTATACTAGGCCTTCTAGTCTGATAGACAGCAGTAGTCTTAGGTCCATCATAGGCTGGATTTATGATGAGCCATAGAAACCCTGCCAACATATTTATTTATTCATTTATTTATTTATTTCCAGTTTGTTAACCGGGAAAGTCCACTGGGCAAAAATGAGCCTATTTTCAATAGAAGTCTGGGGAGAAAAGCTCCATGAAATTTAGCATAATATAAATGCCAAATATTTAACAAAAGACTGTAGTTCATCACAACCCTAACAACCTTAACTGAGATGATGAGTTAGGGTCAGTAAGTCGAAATGAGAAATACAGGAAAAGAAAAAGTCAAAATTCTGCCTCTGCAAATACATTTGCAGTTGGCCAGGATTATGCACTATCCTTTTTTACTGCTCTTTTTCTCATGTTCCATGAAACAAATGAAACAGACATAAATATGTTTACATATTAGGTCATTGAGCTGTTTCTACTATAGTCACACCAGATATAGAAATCTAGAAAAATGTGTGTGTTGAGGTTTATGATACCATTGAGAAAGTATGACAAGATATTCTAATCAGAATGCCACCTGTATGCAAGTATGTCACCCCCCCCCCCCAGCATTCCAGTGAACATTCATGAACCCCAGAGCTATATTCATGCACCAACCATGCCAACTAGTTTGCATAAAAAAAATTAATGGCTAAAACCCATTCAGCTTTTTATCTCAGAGTTGTGTAAACATACGAAATTATAGTCACTATCAGTTTGAGAGAATGGCAGACCCTAAATATAATGTAATAAAATCAATCCAAAAGCATGTGGTTTAGTTAAACACAGGATCTTCAAGTCTGTAAAATATGTTTCGTGTTTTGCGGCTGATATTTTATTTGAGGTGCCAAGGACTATCTCCATATTGTATTCAATGCTGTTTCCCCTGTTTGTGGATTTACTTCATGATGAAATATTGAAAAGTTCTTTGCCCGTGAAAGTTAGTAGGTCAGAATAGTTTTCTCAGCATGCTTTGTACTTAAAATAATGCTAGAAGAATCTGTTTTTTAAAATAACATATAACAAAAGTCTCTATCCTTTCATACTGTTTTGGATTTACAGTAATGCGTCGTGGTTTGCATTTAAGATAAGCTATAGGTTGGCAATGTCTGTTAACTACACACTGGGCATAAATGATCTGGGATCTACCATAATGTA
Source organism: Protopterus annectens (assembly GCF_019279795.1). Taxonomy (NCBI): domain Eukaryota; kingdom Metazoa; phylum Chordata; order Ceratodontiformes; family Protopteridae; genus Protopterus; species Protopterus annectens. The sequence continues at coordinate 1,421,855,577 of NC_056746.1, read as the reverse complement.
ATGGTAAGGTCTTAGGCAGAAAATACTACAAGAGGAATAATATACTGTAGAACCTTTATGAAACACTGGCACACTGCTAATGCTCAGAAACTCTGATTTACAGTTATTAAAAACATGAAATTCCATTTTCATAATCTGTAATGCCAGAAAGTATGTCTGTTATTGCAATTTCTTTTTAGTGTATTCGTCAATATAAAAACATAAAAATAAAATAAAATGAATTCTAAGTACAGAGTGACAGGTATAAAGTAGTGCTTTATTTAACAACTATGAGGCTACTTTTGGCATTACTTGCTGTAAGAAATAAGAATACCTCCTGTGCTTGAGCCTTAACTTTTTTCAAGTTTTTGTTCTACTTCTATTTTTGTGTTTATGTCAAATCTCCTGAGACTTTTGTCCAGCTCTCTCACTGGGATAGCCTTGTGAAACAAGTCTGTACTCATTGTTCGAGGGTCCTAGGATTTCATCTTAGAGTCAGATCATGGAATACCCTAAGCCTTCAAGAGTTTTCCTTCTGACTACCTTCCTGATAGGGATTTCAGTAGTTATTTTTTCCCATTAATACTTTCTGTCTGTCTTCCCAGTGATAACCTGGTTTCACTCAAGAAGTGTTTGTCATTAAGTAGTGTCTTACAGAGCCCAGGGCTCCCATTGTGAGGCATTTTACAGAAAGTTCAGTGCCTTGATTTAAATGATTAATTTTGTCTTGTGATTATCAGCTTAGTTGCTTTTGCTTCTCTGTTGTTTACCCCAAACTGAAATTCTCTGTTTTTTTTTTTAGAATCACTCACATCTTTTGTTTCTTTTCTTTATTTCCCAGATTTTGTACCCCTGCCACTGTGGCTATTTTAAAACAGACAGACAGACAGAAGTTCTAACACCACAGATTGCATTAAACACATAAATAGGGATTCTGCAATGCAGGCCCTGAGTGAAAAAAATTGAATGTATGAAGAGAGATATCACATCCCCCTTCCAGCCGACAGTACATAAATTATTTTTCTCCTCACAAATTAGTATGACTTGTAAACTTATTGTGTATATTCATAGCTGTAGGTGTGCATTCCCCAGACCTATAGACCTATGAGGCAAAAACATTTGGTGAGTTTCTTAATTAAGAATACTTAGATCTTTTCCAGCAGTTTACCATATGGAGGGTCTTAGCTCTAAATATGGCTAGACACTACCACACCTACTTGAACACAGCTCATGCTGACTGGCTTGGGACAAAGTTCTTACTTGTAGGGTACAACCCATTCCTCTTCCTCAATTCATTATCCATCCTATTCATTCCTACCTTTTTACTTTATCCTTACTGCTCCCACACTCTCCTCCTTCCACCCAGTCAAGACACTTAGTTTCCAAAATACTCTTCCACAACACTTCTCTCTCTCCAAAGGAAAAGTACATGGACACCCATGTAATTACCCAGCATAGATGCACTGAAAAAAAAAAACAATAATTCAGAAAGTTTTTCGACTCTACATAAAGCTGTGGCTTGAGAGTCTGAGTTGCTGAATGAAGAGTACGGGTATGTCCATCTCGTGGTGAGGAGGGGGGAAGCAAATGACGTGGTTCAATTTCACAGTCTGAAACTGGCTAAACAACTGCAAACTGATACCTATTTAAATCTGGGGAAGTGGTGCCTGAGGGTGGATAGGGTATCCTGCTGATGTCAGCCACTTATAAAAGTGAGAGATGGTCCAGTGCTGACTCCTATCGCAAGCCATGTCCCCCGCATGTTAATAAACATGTGCATGGGAAGGGGATTAAATAGAAAGATACTCCAACCACAGCACTATGATATTGTCCCAAGATGTCTCAGTCTCATCAATGGCCCCAATGTTAATCTGGGTAAGTCTGGATGAGTCAGACATGAAGAGTGTAAAGAGGAACCAGGGTCCCAGAAATGGCCAGCTGTGTAGGGCAACAAAAAAAAAATGAGAACAAAATAAAAATTTACTTCTACAAGGATCCAACCAAACTATTTTGGAAAATAATAAAGGATGTATATACTTTGATAACTGAAAATGACCCAACTTCTTACATATTATGTGCACGTCTAAGCTAAAAAAACTGAAAAGAATCCCTCTATTGCCCATAACTACTGGCATTTCAGCAGACTTTAACTACTCCAAACTTTCTGATGGTATCCCACCTCTCCACCTTCCCATACCACCCCATACCTTCCCTAAAGACGTTCAAAACATTTAGAAAAAAATATAGTACAAAGACAACCCCAATAAGAACAACAGTATACACCCCCCAATAAGAACAACAGTATACACCCTTCTTTCCTAAGGCTAACAGAAGACCCCCTCAATAAACCACTGGCCTTTATCTTTAATCTGTCATTTAATATAGGAAACATTCTTGTACTGTTCAAACACACCTTTACAATTCATATCTCCCCAAAACTTCTCTGTCTCATCTATGGCTGACTTTTACCCATTTCTATATTGTGCCTCTTAATTAAAATCTTTTCAGAAGCTCCTTTACAATCAATTATTTGAATATGTTAACAAATATGGTTTATGTACTGACCTTCAATACTTCTTTATGAGTGAGCATAACACTCTTACTGCCTTATATACAGTACCAGGTGAAATTGTCACCTGTTTGGAAACAGGCACAATATTTATTAATCAAAGCAGAACATTTGAAAATGACAGTCAACAAATGTTTCTGTCTAAGTTAAAAACATTATAATTTCAGTACAAACATCATCTTATCATTTAAACAGTTAACTCAAAAATAGCTTTACTATCCTTCCTGGAAATCCAAATACTGATAAGGAAATATTCACAGCTGACATCCTACAGTGGTTTCTAGGAATATAGAAGCAATACAGACAAGGAAACTTAGAGATCATAAGATACCCAGTGATGTGCAACTTTAAGACGATCCATTTAGATGTTCTTGCTATCCGTTTGAAGTAAATAATACTGCCCATCTCCCAAATCACTCAGGGACACATATGATAACTTTGATGCAAATGTATAGCCGAAACTGGTATGTGGAAATAAAATTGTTTTCATCGGAGATTGTGTGCTGGCTTTTGTGGTTTTCTGCAAATTTATATCTACTCATCCAATCATCAATGCCTTAAAGATAACCAAAGCAGTATTTTGTCTGACTTCTGCTAGCAGCCTATTCCCTAGACTAGGAATACTTTGCAATAGGAACCTACCCCTCAAGTGAGTCTTGTTTATTTGTTGGTGTAGGTCCCTAACGATGCTAATCATTTTACAAGAAAAGTAGTCAGATATGGCTGGATCTTTCATGGTCCAAAATAAGTCACCTCAGTGTAGTCAGTAGACTACCAAGAGTAAAAAGAGTTGTGCTAATCAGTCAGGATAGTTGAAGGATTTCAGGTATTTTATTTTCTTGGTTAGATGTTTTTGTGTCCTTTACATTTGAGCAATATCCTTTCATTTGTACATACCAAGGGGGCATTCTCTTTGATGATGGGTCAGAAAACAGAATATTGGAAGGATAGGATGACTTCACTGGATCTTCAATATATTCCCTTGGAAATAAAAATGGGTTACACATAAGTATTTCCTATGGTAGAACCACGACTGGATGCAGCGTTGTTGTCTGAGGCTGACTTCTTGAGGAAATAACACCCAAAATTTTGTTCCAGTGGTGGTTACATGTTTTTCATTTTAGTTGTCATAGTTTGCGACATTTGTAAATTTGTAGCAAGCAGTTCACTAGTTTAAAAAGATTTTTTTTAAACTAAAATATGAGTGCTGTAGCACTCGGTGTAGGCAGGGTATAAATTGTAGCAATTGTTTGCCACAGTTAAAAAAGTTTTTTTTTTTTTGTTTTAACTGAATCCTGAGCATTGAAGAGCAGTCATTAAGTAGTACAACTGAACAAGACAGTAATGCAAACACCAGGGCAATTTTTAGGGACTGTTCCCTAAATAATGCTATTAACTAAAGACAATATACTGTACAACGGTAGGATTACAGCGCAATTCCAATGTAACCTAGCGCTTTGCTGCCCATGCAGTAACAACAGTCGATCCTTAAAGAAACAAATACAGTATGCAAGACATGCACATACACATTTCACTCAAGGCAAAAATCTTGCATACAAACAAGGTTGCCAGGAGCACCCACACTACACCCACCATACATAGTATCTTCCACATGCATAGACCAACTTATGCTAAGGTACTAAAAAGCAATTTTCCCAAATCTCACAGTTTAACAACTGCAGAAAGTACTCAGCAAAACTTCAGTGGCTTCCACATATTTAGACCATCAGCTGCACAGACAGGGACAAAAGGTGGACTCTTGATCTACATTAGCAATAAGTATGCCTCCAGGCTGGTTAAAGACAAGGATGCAATTCACCATAGACAAAGTCCCATAGCATATCCTAGTCAGCTATAGGTCCCCCTCTATGTCCCAATCATCCCATAGCTCATACTTAGACCTACTTGAGACACTCACCATTAAACTAAATACACTGTTCATGGGACACTACCCCTACATAAACTGGGAAACATTCACTGCCTCGCATTGCAGGCACAATAGTTCCTGAAATTAATTAACACAAACACCATTGATAAGATACTGCACACTTCTTCAGAGGTTATAACATACTGGACCTGGTAACCATTAGGAACTGTTCCAAAGCAAACTACATCCTATTACATGATAGTTTGTCGAATGTAAGTGTTCCTCCTAACCCCATGTTCACAGCAACCTCTGCAGAATTGTTCACAGAGACCCTGTACAACCATGTAAATGGCAGTATAGAGGCTGCTATACCTACTAGAAGTAAGCCCAAAACAAACTTTTAAAACAAATATACACTTGTGGAACCCTAATCTTAATATGGCATGTAACAAAAGGAAAAGTGTCATGGCTAAAATCAGGAAGAGCAGCTCCCATTATGATAACAGCTCTCTAGTTAAACTAAACAGGAATGTAAGAGGAATAATTAAGTCCAACAAGGCCAATTACCATTTCAAGATAGCCTCACAGGCTGAAGACAACCACAAGGCCTCCTACAGTTATGTCCATAACCTCAAAGGCAGCACACAGCAGTGTGCCAAACTAGTGGTCAATGGTACTGCCTTTGCTGTGCTGAACAAATCTGCTGGCTGATAAATTCAGCTCAAACTTTGCTCCCCACTCCATTTAATGTATTCTCCCATGAAATACCTACTAGCATACCCCCACTCCAATTATTAGTAAGATGCAGGTCCTGGCTCTGCTCATTAAAGGCAAAACGATATTCTCAATGAACCTCAACAATATCATGGGATGCATCCTAAATAGCTTGAAACATGACCTCTCAGGACCACTTGAGTCACTTTTCAACTATAGCCTCAAAACAGGCATCGTACCATGAGAATGGAGGACTCCAATGGTCGTCCCACTTCATAAGAGTGAACCATCAACTGACCCTGAAAACTACATACCTATTAGCCTGACTAGTATAATATGCAAAGCAAGGGAACAAATCATCATCGAAATTATCGACAAAGACATAGGCAACCTTTGGACACTGGACCCATCCCAGTTTGGCTTTGTCAAGGAAAGGTCATGCCTACTAAACCTGGTGGACTTCATTGAGAAATTGGGTAAAAACCCCTACATAACTCACTGGATTACCAGCTGGCTCACAGATAGGAACCAGGAAGTCAGGATTGGTGAGACCACCTCCACTAAGAGACTGGTCACTAACAGGGTACCTCAGGGCTCAATGCTGGGACTTCACCTATTTGGAATCTACTTTTTGGAGGTAAAGGTTAATGTCAAGGGCCTTTGGCTGACCAAGTTCACAGATTACTGCAAATATTGAGTCATCACAGATTCCTGCCATGACATAAATATCTTACAAGAGGGTCTAACACAGACAAATGACTGTTACTAAAGTCACAGATTAAAACTCAATGCCAAGAAATGCATTATACAGCCTTTTCAGAAAATGACTCCCCAGGCTAAATACTCCATCATTAAAATACCCCTATGAGTTCAAGCAGTCGTCAGGGAACTGGAAACATTTGTAGACAGTAAACTGGCCATTGCCCAACATGTGACCAAGGTAGTAAGAAAATCGTTGTATGTCACTGAACTTATAAGTAAAGGCATGACATCCAGGTCAAAGAAGTCATAGTGCCATTTCATTCACCTCTTATTAGATCCATTATTGAGTATAATGCTCTCTTTTGCAAGAAACTGACCAGACATATGCAACAGCTGGAATCCCCACAAAGATTACTTACCAGGAGAATCCAGGGTATAAATTCATTATCCTATATGGATTACATTAAAGCTGCATGTACTCTGTCTCTTAAGGTTACTGACAGGCGATCTATGCCTGGCATACAAGCCATCCTCCAATCCAGCTCTAATGGACCTTTTGCATATCTGCAAAATGAACAGCATCAGAACTACTAGATCCATGGATTTAAATTTTGTTTTCAACATAAGTAGGGCATGTTAGCAAGGCAGATATGTGTCTCATTGGATCCTCATACCCTGTAACAGACTCCCCATTCAGGTGAAGCAGAGTCCATCCCTAACTCTATTTAAGCATGACATTAACCAATAAATGGGAAATCAGAAATGTATTCTAGGGCTGGTCCCCATGTTACTGATAGGTAGAGATAGGCAGTAACTATGCCTAAACTAACATACCCCACTCCTAATAAACATCCATGATATATAGGGACACAGTTGAGTTATACTGCATATCTAGGCTTATAAAGGCTCTGGTGGTCATTACCCTAATATATACCTATGAACCTATGCCTGCACACTGCAAAAAGAATGACAGCAATTAAGCAAGGTTTGCTAAGAAGGATGACTGGTGGTGATTTGCCTGTTGACTACTATCTAGCGCCTGCCACTAGTTTTGATTTCACAGCTGTTGCACAGAGCTAAGAATTTATGTTTATTTTTTAATTCTCTCACCAGGAGAAAAAAAGTAGCACTAATCCCAAGTTCATTCCACAGATGCAGGTGACAGGCTCTTTGTCTGATCAGCAGTCTTGTCTCAGATGTTAAAGGAGTTTATGGGCTTATTGTAGCCTTCTCCAGTACAACACATGTAGCAGCTCAGTGCAACAGAAAGCCAAGCTGCTCAAGGATCCAGAATTAAAACTGAAGAGGTTTACACTGAAATCGCAACCAGACTAATCAGGCAAGTCCTATACACACTGCTCAGTCAGAGACAGTCAGGAACCAATAATCCTCGGCTCCTTCTCTCACCAGGAGTAAGGCAGACACACTAATGCAAAGCTGGTTCCTTTGACGTAGTTATAGGCTTTTCAGTGCTTGGTAGTCTTGCACAGATTTTGCAGATTTTAAAAGTAAGATGGGAAAAAAAGGTTAATACTCTAGGTATAAGGTATTGCTGTTTGCACTAAACAGGAAGGACTATATGAAACAGATGGCAACTCAAGATTTATCTGTTAAGGGAAGGACTTTCTCAGTTAGATCTTGTAGTGCTCATCAGTGTAAGCCAATGAGATGAAATGAGATTGAGTGGAGTTTCCAAAGTTAAATATTCAGTGCAGCCTGTGATCCAAGAGTCTCTGTGTTTAAAAGCACTGCAAGGACTGGGTGGGTGGAAAAACATAAAATAGTTGCACAGCAACAGCAGCAGCTTATGTTGATGTTGCACATGCCAAATATTAAAGTTGTTCTTGTTCTGCTTACCTTCAATAAAAATACTGTTTCTCAGCTCCTCACACAAACCAACTACAGTCAGTCACTTAGTAATCATGGAATTTAAAACAACGCTAACTGACCCTAACCAAAACTTAAACTCAAAGGAAAAACATAACTTTAACATAAAATAAATTTAAAGTTAAATAAAATACAGTAAAAACATATTTGAAGTAAAACACATTTAAAGTACAATAAACAAGAGTAAAATAAGAGCAAGAGCCAAGAAATAATGCAGGTATAAACACCTTTAGTAAAGAATTTCAAAACAGTTACACACCAGCAGTGGCAGCTTCCAAAGATTAAACATTGTTCTCGTGTGTTTCAATTTCCTAGCTCCTACCACACATCAACTAGACTGAATCCCTTTGCAATCAGAGAATGGAAAAAAATCTTTGCTAATTCATTCAAATGACAAACTTTTTTAAACTCCAAGGAAAAAACAGCCTTACAATAAAGCTAATTTAAAGTAAAATAACTGCAATAAAATAACAAGAGACAAGAAACAGTGTAAGCAAACTTTAAATAAGGAATTCCAAAATATTCATAGAGCAGTGACAGCTCCCAAACAGTAGCTATGTTCTTTTTTCCATATTCATAAATGAGATTAGCTCTACCAGTCCTGTATCCTCCTTCACCCTTCATATTTACATAGATGGCATAATATTTCTCAAATCAGGACCCTTAGCCATGCCAGCATACTGTAAATAACCCTAGAAAAAAACTTTAACCTCCTTTATCAATGATTAGCTAAAATCTTGTTACTGTCAATCTTTCTAAAACAGCAGTAATGCTGTTTGCACTCATCATAAACTCTTTACTTCTAACCCTCTTTGTACAACCTCATCCAACTATACACAAGGCTAAAAGTAGTAGAGCAATACAAATATCTTGGACTTAGAGAAGACTACAAACCTTCTATCCATTATCACACAAGAACTACTGTTGACAATGCCAACAGAAAGCTAAAGACATTGTTCTCTATTTCAAACCATCTTATCTCCAAGGCTCAAAGGGTCATTGAAAAGAATGTCCTAATGGGGTGGGCTTGCCAACAACAACAAAAACAATTACCCCTGGTTTCAGTGAAACTTGTTTTGACAGTTTTTTTCAATCCATCTGTACTCTCTGAAGAAGTTGCCAATAGAGCTACATAAATCTCTCCTGCTTTTCTATAGGTGAAAGAAGTTTCAGTAAAATAGATCCTTCTAACTGGAATCACCTATCACCCCATGATCTTCAAAAAAGGTACACTATAAAGAATTTAATAGAAATCTTTATGTGCATCTTAAAGAAACAAAGAATCAGGCAAATGTTCCTACATCATTGAAAATGGCTAATGAAACATTCTTATATTCCTTAAAGCAGTACTCAAACCATAACTTTTTCCTCTAACCATGCCATAATATTCTGGCCAATGTAATCTAGTTCTATTACTTTATTCTTTCTACTAGGATAGATCTTTTTCAAATGTGCTTTGTTTTTACTGAATGACTATCTTATATCACATGACCCCAGGGATAGTACTTTTGTGATTGCTTATTCGTGATATATGGAAAAGTGCTGTCCATGGAAGTTGTCTTCAGTTAGACATATTATTCTGAAATGCAGGAATGCATGCAGAACTTACATACAGTGATACTTTAGCAGAAGAATATGACAAGCCTGATTTCTTAAAGGCCTTAAGGTAATTCTGTATTTGTTGTTGTTTAAGTCAGAGAGCACTACTACAATATGATCTAATGATGATTCCCAAATTTAGATATCTTCTATTTTGTTACATAGGACATCTAAGTGAAAGGATTTCTGGTTCCTCTTTGCCGAACAAAATGGCAGCACTCTTTGAATCAGGTGTAAATGTTAAAAGGCAGAAAGAGTCAAGGTTTGATATATGGAGGAGATGTAGATTCCTTCTTGCTATAATACTGATATCTTGAATCAAATTAAAGGAGCTGCATGAAAAATTGAGGGCAAGCAGGAAGATCCAACCTGCCTCAGCTATATGGAATTTATAAGAATCAGTCCTGAGAAGTATTTTCTGAATCAACAGAAAGGAAGGAATTGCAAAATAATGGCTGGAATTTGAGAGAAAGAGAAGTCATCTATCTTCCTTGCTTTAGAAAATGAGAGCTTTTCCTCTTTTTATTCCATGAGAAGTATGATGGGTGGAGCTAATTCAGTCCAGGTTATTGGAATGTCATCAGTATGAAGATTGCTGAGGTATTTTTAATATTTGTGGCTGTAGTTTGTCATCTCTAGTTAATAAGTTGACTTGTGGGCTCCAAAAGACATAATTTAACTGAAGAAAAGCATAACAATCTTTATAAATTCTGCATGTGACATTTAAGTATACACACACGCACACACACACACACACACACACACACACACACACACACACACACACACACGCATACACACGCACACACGCCCACACGCCCACACGCACACACACACACACACGCACACACATATACGCACTCACACACACACGCACGCACGCACACTTGTGTAGAATATATGTAGCCAGGTATCAAGTGCATGTGCAAGGAACTGTGCCATTTGTTTTATAGAAATATAATACAAATACTGTTGGTTTCTTGATGTTACATCCTATTTTTGGTTTGATGGGGAGTCATCCTTCTTTTTCACTTTTGTGCACACTGTTCTCTTTTTTCATCTTCCACCTCCACCTTTAGTTTTTACATGACATTAATGGTTGCCATCTGCTTTAGCACTGTTATCTGCCTGGCTTTTAAGGTCAAAGCAGAGCACCACAGTCTCCATCACAAGTTTCAGAACATCACGCATCACAGGCTCTGGTGGCATAGAATATGCAACTAGATGCAAAAATCAATTCAGTCTGCAAAGAAACTGACAAGAGATGCAAACATGGCTGATCAACAGAAGTAAGAAAAGCATTATCTAGAACAACACAATACTATCCCAAAGAGTAAAATATTTAACATTGTACTATGGTCAGTAAAAATGAGAAACTGTTATTGGTTAAGCTATCTTTTCAGCCATGAGTGAGTTTCCTAATGACTCATGATAAAAAAAAAAAATCAGTGGGTGAATGTTTGTCAGATCACTGTCAGTGAAGAAAGGGAACTGTTATTAAGCACGTTGATTTCATTGTTATTAGACAAAACATTTCCTACATCACACTATGAAATTGTCTTTTTAAGTTGTAACTTGTAGAGCACAGTAATCACAAGTCATACAACTTTCCCAAAACTTATCAACTACATTTTCCTGAATTTCCCTGAAGCACAGTGACCACAACATCATTGCGTATTTATTTATTTCCAGTTTGATTACTGAGGAAGTCCACTGGGCTCAGAGAGCCCATTTTCAGTGGAGGCTCAGGGAGAAAAGCTCCATGACAAAGAATACAGATTAAGATTGAAAAACAGTAACAATTAAGAACAAGTTACAAATATATGAATTCAAAGCAAAGCATAAGCAATTTAGACCATTGTTGAAAATCTTTCCTTGTACAGAGTCATTTAACATACAGTCATGCATATAGAGTAAGAAGCTATTTACAATATTTACATAGTTAATATCTTTGGGAAATAGCTTTGAAAGGATATAGTAAGTTATATCGTTTAGGAATGCAGGAGGAAAACCTGCTGGGGCCAAGAGCTTAGCAAAGAAATTAGGTAGGGTGAAACCACATACATTTCCGTTTGGAGGACAGGTAGGTGAATAGCTGTGATTTAAAGTTATCTCTGTTTGGCAAGGTTCTTAGTGTTGAAGGGAGAGAATTTAATTTCCTACCTAGGGAGTAAGAAAGAAGAAGTTGGCCGGCAGGTCTTTTAGGTTTATGGATCATTATTTAGTTTTGGTTTTCTGATCTTAGAGTTCTATTAGGGGTGTAGGGTGGAAGGATGTTTGTCAGAGCGGGGCATTTTGTTGGGTAAAATAGGAGTTTGTGTGCAGTGGTAAGTTGGAGGTAGTCTAGGTGGTTTGGGAGTTCTAGCCAGTTCAGAGATTGGAGGGAGAGGCAGTGATGGGTAGAATTGTTGGCTTTGGTGGCAAATCTGGTGATTTTATTATAGCAGTTTTCAAGTTTAGAGGTGATGGACGATGTCAGGTTTGTTAGTAGTGGGGCTCCATACAACAGGGAAGGCAGAAGGTAAGTAGTGGCCAGGGTATGCCTAGTGGAGATGGAGAGGAAGCGAATGTTCCTATATAGCAACCCTAACTTTTGGTCAGTTTTCTTTATGTTTTGTTGAATATGGATGTCAAACCTGAGGTGTTCATCTATTGTAACACCTAGGAGTTTGGCGAAGGGGACCACTTCAATGGGGGAGTTGGTTAGGCTAAGAACTTGGGAGGAATTTTTGCCGTATGACAAAGATTTTGAGGGAGGGAATAGGATTATTTTAGATTTGTTTGCATTGAGAGAGAGAGGTGATTTTGGTGCATCCAGGTCTCAGTAGTTGAGAAGGCGGTTTGGGTTTTAATTAGCAGTTTGGTGAGGTTAGAGACAGAGCAGACTAAGATTGAGTCATCAGCATATTGAATGACTTTTGCGTTAGGAATAGCTGAGTGGAAATTATTGATAAAGATGTTAAATAACATAGGTCTGAGGATAGAGCCCTGAGGGATGCCAGTTGTGGTTGGTAAGAAAGGAGAGGTGGCTTTATTCCATTTGACAGCCTGAGTCCTATCAGACGGGTAACTTGAGAACCAAGCTAGAGTGTTTTGGGAGAGATTAAGGTTTGAGAGATGACAGAGCAAGTGCTTGTGGGAAACAGTATCGAAAGCTTTAGAGAGATCTAGGAGTACTGTAGATACTAAGTGTCCGGAGTGTCGGGCTTGATTGACAGTTTCTAGGAAAGAAAGTAATGCAATCATTGTCCTATGTCCAGGGCAGAAGCCATGTTGGGTATGGGTAAGGAGTTGGTTTTGGGTCAGAAAAGGCATGAGTTGGAGATGAATATATTTTTCCCATATTTTGGAGATAGGTGAGAGTAGTGCAATGGGGCAGAAATTTGAGATGCCTGAGTTTTTTCCTCCCTTGTGGAGAGGAAGAATAAAGGTGGAATGCCAAAGTTTGGGGATGTAGGATTCCTTTATGGATCTATTGATAAGGATGCTAATTGGGAATGCTATTCCATCAGCAGCCGGTTTTAGGAAGGAGGAGGGAATGTTATTGGGTGCATTGGAGCAGGGTTTAAGTTTGGATAGGAGTCTTTTTATGAGAGTAGTGGGGACAGGTTTGAGCTCAAACATAGGAGGAGAGTTATTGGGAGACTTAGGACTAGGAAGTTGGAGAGAAGAGTTATTGTTGGGAAAAGTCTTGGTCAGGTTAGATATAGAGTCTATAAAAATTAGTTAAATTGTGATGCTAATTTGAGGTTGGATTTACTTGGGTCAGGGCAGGGGTTATTTTTGGAGCCTGGGTTAAGACGTGAGTTTATAGAGTTCCAGAATTTCTTAGGGATTTTGGTATGGCTGGACTGGAGCTTTATATAATATTTTTTGTCATTGGTGATTTGCTTTTTTGTGAGGTTACAGAGCTGTGTGTACTGGAGATGGGTCTCAGGCAGTTTATTCTTTTGGAAAACCTTCCAGAATTTATCTCTTTGATGCATAGTTTGCTTTATTTCTTTAGATAGGCAGGGAGTAGTAACAGTTTGTATCCTTTTGTGTCTTAGTGGGGCTAGGGAGTTTACAATGTCCAGGAAGGTAGTATTGAAGTAGTCTATGGCTTTGTCAAGTGGTAGGGTTTTGAGAATGTTCCAATTCATTTGTTTGAGAATATTGGAGAAAGTTTTGGGGTTACATTTGCTGAGGTTGCATGTAAGAATGTATTGATGCTGATGAGGGGTAGAGGTGGTTACCCAGTGAATAAAAGCCAGGAGGTGTTCACTAATGGTGTCAGTGATAGTGCCAGAATTGGTGATTTTGTTAGGATGGGTGACTAAGATCCAGTCAAGAATGGATCCTGGGGGATTTGTTTAATTGGGTCTGGTGATGGAGAGGATTACTTGAGTAAAATTATAGAGGTTAATGGATAGGGAAGGTAAGGGACTGTTGATTTTATTCCAGTTGATGTTTACATCGCCTAGTATGTAGGTTTCATAGTGTATTTCTGTTGAGGCCCATAGGAGTATATCTTCAAGGATAGTGGTGTTGCTACCGGGTGAGATGTATAAGGCAATGACAGAGATGCGTTTGTGATTATTTATTTTTAGTAGACTGGCTGTGAATTCTGTGTTGAGGAATTGAGGAATAGGATTTGGAAGGGGAATTAAGGTGAGAAAATTGAGTGAGTATATTAAAGCTGTGTCACCACCTCTGTGTTGGAGAATTGAGGAATAGGATTTGGAAGGGGAATTAAAGTGAGAAATTGAATGAGTATATTAAAGCTGTGTCACCACCTTTTCTATTTAAGCGGTCACATCTAAGAGTGTGAAATCCAGGGGGTAGGATTTCAGAATCAGAGATGTGGGGTTTGAGCCAGGTTTCAGAGATGACTATGATGTTGGGTTGGTTGTGGCTTAGCCATGCTTGGAATTGGTGTATTTTATTATTGAAACTCTGGGCATTAATTGTGAAGAATTTAATAGTATTGTAGGGGGAAGGAGGAGAAGAGGGAGGAGAAGGGTTGTTGTTGATTATGGGTGGCTGAGGTCCAGGGTTGGGATGGATGTCTCCAGCTAAAAATAGGTTGCTGAAAGAAGTAATTTTTGCAAGTTTGGATTTGTGTTTTAAGAATATAAGTTGGTCTAGGATGGGTTTAGGGGTAGGTAACTTAGATGTAGTGTGGAAGATTTTAGGAAAGAATAGGTGCAGAGGAATTGGTTGAAGAAGAGAAGGCGAGATAAGGTAGAAGTAAGAATTTGACAGTGGGTGGAGAAGGGTTTGTGTGGAGGCTTGAGAGGTAGTTAAAACTGGAGGTTGGTTGGAGGAATATGAGGTGGCATAACACAGTGGGATTAGGAGTAAGAGGAGGCAGATGTGGACTCAGAGAGTTGAGATGATTGAGAAGGGCATGTTGGGAGTCAGTATTATAAAGGTAAAAAATTGTAAGGGGGAATGGCTGTGAGGAGTGAACTAGATAAGACTTGAGTTAGAGTGAAAGAAAGAAAAGGGGGTGGGAAGTTGGACAGATGGAGTGATAGAGAGTGTTTAGATTAAATGGTGTAGGTGTGAGGAGAAGTGGCAACAAGGAGGAGAATAGAGGGAAGTGTTGTTACTGGATAAAGGAAGGAGGAGGGGAATGGAGGGAAATGGAGGGAAGTGTTGTTCCTGGATAATGGGAAGAGGAGGGGAGATGGAGGAAGGTGTTTTTATTGGATAATGGACTTGGGGGTGTGGAAAAATGTAAGATAACTGTAGTTGCACTGGGGGTGTATGGAATTTGGGGGTAGGGTAGGGGAGCGGAGTGAGCCCGCAGGGTGACTGGAGTGGGTAGAGCCAGGAAGGAGGAAGAAAATCAGCAGAAAGTTACCAGTGAGGCAGAAAACAGTTCTGAGGTGAGAAAGTACAGGATAGGTACAAAGTAAGAAAAATTTAATCAAGGGAGGATTATTCAGTGCTAGAAGCTGAAGCAGGGCAATGGAACAAAATATCTAATTTTACAGGGTTTAAACAGGGCAGAACTGGGTTAAGAGAAAGAGTTGCAATATTCTGAATGTATACTAACTGCAGACTGTAGGACAGTGCCACCTAGTGGCCAAAACAGGTAAGTACGAGGATAGACCATGGGCACAGGGGAAAATGGGAGGAATCCTAGAAAGTAAAGGGGGAATGAACTTCGTGGTAGGCTGCTAGCTATTGTTCACTGGGATGGTATATCAAATGGTAGGTTATGATATAGTTGTAATTGTTAATTACATACATTTTTTAGTTCTTGGGGAGGTTACATAAAACACAGCATAGTAATTTTGTTCCATTTATTGTACTTGAAAATATGTAAATAATCTCCAGTTTACTACTCCTTAAGCTATTGCTGCCAAATTCCACAGACATCTGTGACATCTCAGAATTCTTCCAAGAAAGCAGGAATGCAGGAACACAATCCCAGTTTTGTACTTTATGAAAAGGAATGTAAAGCTTTACCACCTAATGACCCAGGCCCTCATAGTCTTCTTTCCACCAAAAAAATGGAATCATGTCCCCACTTCTGCCACTGATGGGCAAATAATTTCACTGACAGTTCTAACATAAACCTTAGTGCAACTGTTCTTTGAAAATAAATATTACCTTCTAGTCTAGCAGAGTTTATGCCAAACCACACTGTAATACTTTGGAAATGTAGAAAATGTAGCTGTACACTAGTATAGTTGTTTTATTTTTGTATTTCATTCCACCAGTGAAAAAGATGGCAAATCATGCATGGGACTTATTACTGCAAATCTCTGAACTCCAAAAAAATAGGTGTGGTCTTCTTCAAATAACAGCAAAGTAGAGAACTCACTAATACACATTAAAAGTGTTGTTGCACTGCCCCAGCTACACCCCCACATTTTGATATTTATATATACTTACTCAGAGATCACTGCACCTTGGGGCAGAGGTAATACAACTACCTCAAGAATAGTACATGGTTTCCTGCACCATGCATACATTTTCACAGTTCCAGAGATCACACTTACAGTCTTCAAACATACAATTGGACCCCAAATTTGAAATTAGGATTCTCACCAAGGCTGCATTGTTAAAGTGAAATATAGTCTTGTCCTTCTCTTTCACTTGTCTCATTCTCCAAGTGTCTATTGTTTCCAACATTCATTTATTTATCTGCAGAAGGCTAAATTGAGGTTTTGAACAAAGTGAGTTAACTGAAACTCAGAAAATATAAAATATCTGAACAACAGTTACAGTTTTTTACACAAAGGATGCAAAATAGCAATTGCCCTCATATTTTAATGCATTTCTTCCTAACATTTCTATAAATGTTTAAACATTTCTGTCAACTAAATATACACTAATAAATAACATGTTTTAACAAAGGGAAACTGCAGATTTATCCAGGCCAAATCTGCTAAGAATCAATTACAGAAAAAAATGCATATGCCATGGTATAACATCAATATAATATACTTGGGTTGGAATTATGCTGGAATTTATTCATGCCATGCTTAAAAGTATAGTCACTTACCAGGCTAGGAAAATCAATAAAATAACTCACACCACAGATCAGTTATTTTCTCCATCAAGCCTAATGGTACCACTGCAGCACAACATGATGCCATGTTTAGGAATTTTTTCTGGACAAACCTATTTCAGATTATAAAAGACCTAAGCCAAATTCCCAACAATCCTCTACAAATGGACCTGACCAAGACAACTGCTGCATTCTCCTCCAACTTTTACCACACCTAAACAGCTGCATGTAAAAGGCAGTACTATAAGAAGGAAACCAGAGGTAGGCAAAAATCAGTTGGGAATGGATAGTGCCACAAAACATAAGAAAGAATATAAACAAAAGGACCAAAAGAAAAGGGAAGGGAAGGAAACTGGAAAACCATCAGGCCTAGGGAACTCCTGGAACAACCACATGAGGGTCAAGATGTAATGCCTGAATGGTTAAGGAGAGGTGAATTTAAACCAAAAGCCAAAAGATGAATAATGGCAACTTAAGATACTGTGCTACATAAACATTACAATGTCTATAAAAATGGGAGACAAATGAAGATTTTGTTGCACAGAACTACAAACAGTTGTATACATTATTGCTGGGTACAAAAAACACATGGCTGAAAGCCTTTATACTGAAAGGCACAATAGTGTGGCAAGACTGTTGCACTGAGGATTGTGCAAACACTGCAACATATACCTAAGATACATAAGAATTATTGAAAATATGAACTACAAAGATTTACTGAAAATGAGGAAGTTCTGATCATGTGGGCTCATCCAAAACAGTTAAATAAGAAAAACAAATACTGCAGTGAAAGAAAAGAGTCAAAAGTATAATTAATTATAGAAATAGCCATGCCCAGTAATTATAGTACACAATACCACTATTGTATTAACATATTTTTCTAACAGGATTAATTATAGCTGCAATACATAGATGTCCTTTTCCTAGTCCCATCTAAAGTCTTTGACACTGACTCTCATAATAAACTACTCCATTAGCTAGCCTCCCTTTATCTGTCCTAGTCCAGTCTCTCCTGGTTGCTTAGCTCCCTGCCTGACAGATCCCAAGCTCTTAAATTGCAATCTATCATCTCACCCATTTTACCAGTCTCTGCCAGTGTTTTCCTAAGGCTTCAACTAAGACTAGTCATGCTTAATATATTTATCAATAATTTATACACTGTCTCAAAACATATCAAACTAATCCAGTACACCAGTGCTGCAACCCTCATCTACTCCACAAAAAATCCCATTCATCTCCAAAAGCTCACACAAGATTTTTCTCCACAGAAAACTGGCTAGCAAAATCAGATTGAATACTAAATACAAAAAAGACAACACTTCTCTTCACTCCTAAGTCTTATATTACATGCAATGCTAGCTTTCAAATCACCTCTGTAAATAACACAAATATTGACGAAGTCTCCATTAATAAATTACTAGGAGTTATAGTAGATGACACCATGACATTCAATCTGCATATCTAACAGGCAATAAAAAAATACATCAGAAGTTAGGTCTGCTATATACAGCAAACAATATCTGACAGAAAGCAGCCAGTCAGCATTAGCAACCTACCGTTTCCTACAGTTCTGTATGCCTCTCCTATTTTCACCAAACTTCTGTCCACCCTGAAAACTAAATTTAAGCAATGTGATAATAAAATACCCAAATTTACTTTCAACAAGTATATCACTGCATCTCCACACAGCCTTAGTATGAAGCCTTAGGAAAACACTGGCAGAGACTGCTAAAATGGGTGAGGGTGGCCTAAAGGTTAAGCTGTTTGCTTTACAAGCACAAAGTGTAGGGTTTGAGTCTTACAAGGGATAATCGGCTAGGCTTAAAATGGCTTGCAAGGGCAGTTAGCTTAATACTAATCTATGAATCTATTACTGCATTGCCCTCAAGCACCTGAACTGGCTTAAACTATTTCATCTCTTCAACTTTTCTCAGTTTCAATTGCACACAAATCAGTCTTGCACCCTGAAAAATCTCCTCTCAGTTCACAAAACTTACAACAAAGTAGGATTTAGTCTTTACTCCAGTTGTAGCTCAGAATCCAGGAACTTAATTCTCCCTCCAGTTAGATTCCACAGCAATACATACTCCAGCTCCAGCAATACAAACTCCAGCTCTACTCAGTTGCTTACCGCCTACTCAGAGGCGACCTGTGCCTGACGTATAAAGCCATGCCCAACCCTGAATTAATGGACATGCTCAAAATGGCTTGCAAGGGCAGTTAGCTTAATACTAATCTATGAATCTATTACTGCATTGCCCTCAAGCACCTGAACTGGCTTAAACTATTTCATCTCTTCAACTTTTCTCAGTTTCAATTGCACACAAATCAGTCTTGCACCCTGAAAAATCTCCTCTCAGTTCACAAAACTTACAACAAAGTAGGATTTAGTCTTTACTCCAGTTGTAGCTCAGAATCCAGGAACTTAATTCTCCCTCCAGTTAGATTCCACAGCAATACATACTCCAGCTCCAGCAATACAAACTCCAGCTCTACTCAGTTGCTTACCGCCTACTCAGAGGCGACCTGTGCCTGACGTATAAAGCCATGTCCAACCCTGAATTAATGGACATGCTCCACCTCAAGAAATCCAAATCCATCAGAGCTACACACTCCAGTGACTTAAACCTCAGCACAGAAATAAATAGAACATGCTGGAGGGACAGATTCATATCCCAGAGGCTCCCCTCACTCTGGAACAAAATCCCAATCCATGTTAGACAGAGCCCCTCAATGACCCTCTTCAAGAAGAATCTTGACGTTTGGATGGGAGATCGTAAATTTACCCCTGGGATCTCTTCTGTGTCACTGCTAGACAGAGGCATGGTAAACTAACCTTAAATGGGCTATCTTCTGTGACCTACTATACAGAGGCACAGTCAACTAATCTAAAAAGGGTGGTGAAAGCCAAACACACTCTGGCTAGGCTTGTAGATGCCCTAGGGCAGATAGCCTAGTATGAACCTATGAACCTATATATCTTCAAAAATAAAATAAATTCTTCCGGTTGGATTCCTTGCTATGTCCTTGCTATTCCCCAAGGCTAAATTATTCCTAAACTACTTTCTTACATATACATACATCTTAGAGACTTTTTCTTCTCTCTTATTTTTCTGTATTTTACTCCTCTTATGACAAAATCCATATGTGTATCTGAACTAATGTACTGCTACATAACTGCACCCAATGCTGATTATGTTGCTGTAAAATATACCAGATTATTTCATAATTATCTTCATTACTTATTGCCACTTTGCATGTAATGCTGCTAATGTAACCAGAACATTCTCTATGCTTTGTAAGTAGTACTGTAAATAGTCTGCATGGACCTTTGCATGTAATGTTTATTTATTTGTTTTACATTTGTTGAGTTGGGAAGTCCAGCTGGGCAAAGAGGCCCCTTTTCAATAGAGGCCCATGAAAAAAAAGCTCCAGTACATGCAGTACAAACAAAATCTTTTAAATTGTACAATAACAACAGTATCAGGTAGAATACAATTAAAATACATTTTACAATCCCAAAATGGATTAGATAGCAACTATACAAAGAGTAATAAGTCTTCTCATACTAACTATTTCGGTTGCAGATATACTTAACTATGTAGTAGGATTAAAGTCACAATACAGACTACTGAGATATTTACAAAGGGTGGAAAGCAAAAGGTTGATTTAGCTATGAGATATGAATGAAATGAGTTGTGAAAGAGTTAAGAAGGCCATAGGGAGAAGGTAGGGTGGGTATAGACAGAGTGATAGTTGGTAACACAGCAGAGGAGAGCAAAGGTATAGCAGAAGAGGAGGAAGACAGCAGAGAAGTTATAATTGCCCTGAAGATGTACAGCTATAGAGCCAGGATGTTGAGACATGTTCTCTTAGATGTGTTTTGAATGTCTATTGATTTTCAAGAAGCCTGATAGCATGCTCAAGAGTATTCCAGAGGGTAGCTACAGAGTCTGAGTATAAGGTGGCTCCTGATGCTTTTTGGACTTTAGTGACAAAGGGGAGGAGGAGTTTTTCTTTAGAGCGACGAGCTTTGGTAGGTTGGTAGTGCTGAAGCATGCCTTTTAGTGATGGATACTTATCAGGGTAGAGTATGAGCTAGTACTACCTGAATATAGTGGAGTGGTGTGGGAGTTCAGTCCAATTTAATTGTTTAAGGGCAGAACAGTGATAAATTTTAAAGGTGCGAATTGCAGCAAAGTGAGCTATTGTATTGTAGCTTTGTTCCAACTTTGTGTGGAAGTCTGGTGGCTAGTAAAGAGTGAGGAGGCACATAGTACAGTAGGTAGGAAATAGGCTTTAGCTGTATTTTTTCTAGTTCTGTCTGTTAGGTAGGGCTTTGTTCTTTACAAGATGCCAAACTTTTGGTGTTTTTTTAATAACAATTTGGAAGTGTTGGCCAAATTTCAAGTTGTCATCAATTGTGACTTCTAAGAATTTGGTGTTAGGGACCAGTCCAATCCTGGTGTTATTTAATGAAGTGATTTTGACAAGAGTTTTGTTTTTTTTTGCAGAATGTTTTTGGGATGAAAAGCAGTCACTTTATTTAAGGGGGTTAAGTAGGAGTTGTTAGTTGTCTAGTCAGGATTCTATAGACGTAAAGGATTCTTGAGTAATTTCTTGAAGTTTTTGTAGGTTAGAGGCTGTGCAGATGAGTGTGTACTCCACATTTTGTACAAGAGTGGTGTGCTTGGAAGCAGGTGCACATCATTTTCATATATGTTAAACACATGGAACCTTGTGGTACAACAACAGTGATGGGTAGAAATGAAGAGTATTCTTCCTGCCATTTGACTGCTTGGAATCTATCTGTTTGGTCGTTGTTAAACCAGGAGATGGAGGAGGGGTACAGACACAAGGAGGGGAGTTTTAGTAATAGTTTACAGTGTGACACAGTGTTAAATGCTTTGGACAGGTCTAGAAATAAGGATAATGCTAGGTTTTAGTATTTTTACTTTAATTAATACTAACAGCAAAGTAAAGTAGGGTAGTAGTGGTGCTATGAGCGGGATGAACTCCATGTTGTGGGGGTGACAGAAAATTGTTTGTGGTGAGGTACTGAAGTAATTGGGAATGGATACACTTTTCTAATATTTTAGATAATGGTGACATGATGGCAACTGGTCTGACGTTAGATGGGTCAGCCGAGGCTCCTCTTTTATGAAAAGGAAGTATGCATGCCTTCTTCCAAATGGCTGGGCATGAGATTCTGGAATAGATCTTTATATTAGTATGGATATTGGATATCACAGAACGTCATCTGCAATTTTTAGAAATTCAGGAGGAAGCAGAGATTGTAGTTTTTTAGCTTAAAGAGTTATTTTCTTATTGTGGAGGTAGAGATTAATTTTAGTGAGAAGTGAGTTTCTATGGGGTTTTGATGTTGGGAGTATTGGTTTAATGGTGGGGTTGTCCTTAATAACTGAGGCTACAGTTTGAAGGAAGCATTCATTAAAATTATTAGCAACTGTTCATTAAGTGTCTTCTGGGGAAGGAGTGGATTGTTGTTGACTTTGGCTTGGATTTATTAGATTTTGGACAGATGAATAGAATTTTTAGGATTATTTTGGTGTGCCTGCTGTAAGTTTAAGTAGTGGAGTTTTTGATAAGCTTCATGCAACGTTTAGTTTTATTTTTTATCTGTTGCAATTTTTTCCCTGGAATTTGTTGGCATGCCATGCATTCCAGACTTTGTCTCTAAGCACCATTAATTCCCTACTGTTTTTAGATAGCCATGTTGCTGGATTTTAAGTTTAACTCTTTTTCTGCTAATAGGAACATGTTCATTTAGTACATTAGTAAAGGTTTTGTTAAATCTGAGGGTGGGTTCATCTAAAGGAAGATTTCCTTAACATAATGCAATTGTATTGCTTGAGAGTCATTGTGACACAGTCTACATTAAAACTGGATAATTACACAAATTCTTGTATGTGTGAGGTTATACTGGATTGCATACTAGCCTGTTCACACAGCTGGGCAGTTGTTCAGTCATTTTGTTGCAGATGTTTCTAAGGTTAAAGTTTATAAATTTTAGACTTGTTTTACATGAGTTGCAAGAGTGAGGTATTACATTATTAATGGTTGTGTGGGTCATTATGGAATAGGATGTTGTGGTTGGACCTGTGGTGGGGTGAACGTCACCTCGTAGTTCTAGACTGGGAAGGGATTGCTGGAATGTACAATGCCACTTGGTTTTATATTTGTTTTTTGTGACCAATTTGTGGGTTGGATTATTTATTTTTTTATATATGTTTATTTCAAAAAATGGATGGCAGGTAGGTTGTAAAGGTTGTGGGCTATAATGAATAAAATATGGGAGTAATGGACTGTGCATTGACCATATGATAGGTGTTGAGAGGTGTAAGATAGTTGGTTATGTGTGCAAGAAAGAGAAGGGATGGGAAGTGAATTGTACTGCTTTGAGCAGCATAGTGATTATTACATGAGTGCTCATTTAGTGAAAACATAAAGAGGATGCTGGATAAGGTTTGGCTGGTTGTTGGTTGGGTGAAGTGGTAAGGATGTCAAATTACAAAATATAAAGAATCCAGCGTAAAAAAAGAAAAAGGTATAGCAGGTGTATGAAGGAGAGGAAAGAATATTGATTGTAAGCTATTTGTGATTGATGGTAATGTGGTGGGTGGAGATTAGCTTAGGATAAGTGTGGAGGATGTGGAGGTGGGTCAGAATTTGCAGTAGTGTAGGGGAGCGGAGTGAGCCTGAATGTAGTGAGGGTGAACAAAGCAGGCTGAACCAATCAGGTGCTTTAATAGAATGCAGTTACTCCCCCACAGATGGTTTTCCACCAGAAACATTCAAAAAGGTAGAATGCTTATGAATACAGTCACAAGGTCTTTGAACTCTAACTACTTGAAGCAATTCACAGCATTTAACTTTATTGTTAAGGGTTTTATTTGCTTTTTCCAGTGAAATGTACTGCTACAATTAAATATGCTAAAGTGTTAATTTAGCTTCACCTTAAGTAGTACAAGGCCTGTGAGTGAGGGTAGGGGTGCCCTCCAGCAGTTTTAACACTAAAGTACCGAACACACTGGTGCAGAATTGAGGGAAAACAATATACTTTAGCAGTTTAATTTAATTCTTAGAAATGGCCTCACATAGGTTTTAACTGAAGGGATTTCTCCTTTTGTGCTTTTGCAACTAGAGTGAAATTCAACTGTAGAAGTTCCCTTGGAAGTGACTTTGTCTTAACTTTTGTAACAGGAATAGTCAGGCATACTATGTGCTCAGTACACTGGGAGAGAGACAGCTTAAAATAATTAGGATTGTTTGGTGGTTCAACTGGGTAGATAAAGTACTCTCCATCTATGCTCTGCTGCATTATGTAGTGTGTAGTCAACATGAGAAATGCATTCTATTTCACAGTTGTACATTTGTGCTTTATAGCCTTTAAAGTGGAAAACAAGGAATGTAAACAGGACATATGTCTAGGTAAGCAAGTTTGAGATTACTGAAATAGAGGGTTCAAGACTTTAGAAGGAAAGATGGAAAATAAAGCAGCCAACAAGAAAAATGTGTTGGCATGCAAGCTTGGGATTACTGAGATGAAGGTTTCCAGATTTTAGGAGAGGTAGAATGCCTATCTCAGTTGGTGCCCACTCTCTGCTCCATATTATTCAGTTTGTAAATGTTTTATTTAAGCACTTTAGAAAAAGCAGTTGGAATTTTAACAGATATGAAAACACTAAGCAATGACCTCATTCTTTTCACAAACAGAGCTGTACTGTAACGCTGCTGAATGTTACCTGATTATTATTATATCTCATGGAGCTTTTCTCACAAGAATTCCAATGAAAAGGGGCTTGTTTGCCCAGTTTCACTTTTCCCATAAACAAATGGAAATGAATAAAAAATAAATAAAAAGAGTATCTTGTGTAATGAGAGATACAAAGTCACAAAAGGCTAGGATATATAAGCAGAAAGAGAGAGCAAAGTGGGATAGACACACAGTTTCAATACTAGTAGATGCATCGGACTAATAAAAAAGAATTCCAAAAGTAGTTAACTATGCTACCAATACATGTAGCTCCATGTGAACCATAGAAAGAGGCAGCTCTGGATACATTGCTGGTGCTGAGAAAAGTGCTTTTATTATATCACAAAATAAAAATAAAAATTAGTGCTTTGGTATACATCTTCATCCTTTTATTTATTAACTTTATTTATTTTTTTATTTTTTGTGATATAATAAAAGTGGATCTTTAAAACTTAGTTTGAGGCAGCAAAAATGATTTTGAAATTCTGGAAATTTGAATTCATTGGCATTTGCCTACAGTGAAATGCTGTGTCTTTGTTTAGCTGAGAAGAGCATTCTGGGTAAACAAATACTAAATGTTCTTCATATTGATCACTGCTGCAGTAGTCTTAGCTATATGGGTTATATCCTGACAGGGATATAATAGTCATCCAGCTTCCAAAGCTTCAGGGCACCTTCCATGCACCCAAATTGTTAAGCAGCTTGAGGTGAGCTGATTGAAAGACAAGCTTGGGTGTGAAGCTGATCTCAGCTTTACGAATGCTGAAGAGTATGATCCAAAGGGGCTTTCGATAAATAAATGGTTGGCTTCTGCTTTCCTCAACTGAATAGATAGCTCCCTTTGGAGAAAAAAACTTCCAGTTTCTTACTTTTTATTGATGTTTTATTACTTTCCCCTTCAGGAAAGTTATTTTAAAGCTAGCTCTGTTGTGTTTTAACAGATTGCCTCATGGCTGTAATGTGCTTTTAACTGGAGCACTCATTTCTGTCAGTTTAAAAGTAGTGTTATCTAACTGATAAACTTTTTTCTGTGGAGAAATTATGTTTATGTTAAGGTTGCGGGGCTGCCATAGTGTTTGGAAGTGCATTTTACTGTGTTTTTTAGTAAAAAAAAATAACTTTTGAGGACTGATAGTTTTACTGGCATTGTTGTTTGGTTTTCCATAGGATAGAGGAACCATTTTCTGCTTGACCATGGAGCAGATTGTCACTCCCATGTCTGTTCTTCTTCCAGCCACAAAAAAAAATTAAGCAAATAGTCTTTGCCACCACAACAAGCTAGCAATTTGTTTCACATACTGGTGGATGACTCTGCTGTGGCCATTTGTTGTACCTCAACTCATCTTTTAACCATCTGGTCTAGCATCTACAGCTACTAAGGACCAGCGACTAGCCACATCTGCTGTGGCTGTTGGGGTCCCCTCAGTGGGCAAAGGAAAACCACTCTTTTTGGTCCTGAGAGAGGAAACAGAGAAGGTTTTCCTGTTGTGTCAGTTTGCTGTGCCCATATATGAGGAAGCAGTGGGTGCCATTAGAAACACAGCTGGCCCCATCTTTCCTGTCAAAAAGAAACAGAAAACCAAGCCTGTATCTACTCCTCCTCAAATTTCGTTAGATAGGAGTTTACTGAGTCTGGCTCAGGGTTTCATTTAGACTGTTGATTCTTCTTGCAGAGTACTTTCTGGTAAAAGAAAGAGGAATGCCAACTTTCCCGAAGCAATTCAAGATTCTTTATCTGAACAGTAAGATGCAGGGGTGGAGTCACGGTTTTGTCCACAGATTTTGAATTCAGACTGGGGGGAGCTCTCTTTCTGATTCTTGCTGTGGTGGGAGGGGGTTCTCTTTCTCTGAGACTATTGCTAGAATGTCCCAGTGTTTTCAGTGGTAGAACACTAAGGTTTCTCAGTCCCTCAAAATACTATGAGGGGAACGTGGCTAAGATGGTGGCCAGATAGCAGAACAAAGCTTTTGCGCTGCTTCTTGTTATTTTTCCCTGACAGGATTTTATTATTTTTTCTCAATAGAATATTGTTTTTTAATAGAATTATATATTTAAACCAGTATAGATACTTTTCAGGAAGAAAAAATAAATACACTTGGAAACAACATTTTAATTTTTTCCTGTCAGATTACTTTTTGACTGTTCATCTATCATGAGTCACACAAAGGTGAACTCACAAAAAAATTCCATAAAAAGGGAACTTCAGTATATTATTAGAAGTATCCAAGAACTTTCTATGAAACTAGACAAACTGGAAACAAAAATGGATTTCATGAAAGAAGACTGCAAAAAACAAATGGACTTTCTCAATGAAGTGTCAAAACAGTCATCTACTCAGATTTACTCAGTTGAAGATGCAGTGACAGATGTGGATGGAAGACTGACAGAAACTGAAAGTCATGCAGAATTTTTGCTAAAGCAAAACACTTTGTTATTAGAGAAGATAGAAGATTTAGAAAGCAGGTCCCATAGAAATAACATCAGGGTCTATGGAATCCCAGAAAAAGAAGAAGGGGACAATTTGATATAGTATTTAAATACTTGGTTGTCTAAAGCTCTCAACTTTCCAGAAGCACTTTCATTTGGCATTGAAAGGGCACACAGGTCCCTTTCACCATCACTTTTAAAGAAGAACCCTCCAGTACCTAGATCCATCATTGTTAAACTTATGTCCAGTCAAGACAAGGACTTAATTTTGAAGACAGCCTGGGCTAACACACCAATTAAGTTAAATGATAATGTCATAAGATCTGACAATGACTGCACTTCATTAGTT
Organism: Protopterus annectens; assembly: GCF_019279795.1. Lineage (NCBI taxonomy): Eukaryota > Metazoa > Chordata > Ceratodontiformes > Protopteridae > Protopterus > Protopterus annectens. The sequence continues at coordinate 1,421,828,199 of NC_056746.1, read as the reverse complement.
ATGACTAGAAGAAAAGAAGCTGTACCTTTCATCAAAAGCCTGAAGAAAATAGAAATACAAGCATAACTTGTTTTCTCAGCAAAACTAAGGATCCACTTTCAGCTTTTTCCTGGTTAGGGGTCGCCACAGCGGATAACCTGTCCACTCATGATTGGCAGTGGAGTTTTATGATGTCGAGTTGCCGGCCCGGGATCCAACCTTCCATTGAAGGCACACTCACGCCTAGGGCCAATTTAGAGTATCCAATCCACCTACAGCATGTCTTTGGGAGGAAACCGGAGCACCCCGAGGAAACCCACGCAACCACAGGGAGGACATACAGACTCCGCACAGAAGGCACCCCAGCCGAGGATTGAACCGGAGAACCTCTTGCAGTGAGGTGGCAATGCTAACCACTGCACCACCATGACCACCCTAAGGATCTACTTTCCAGATGGTCAAAAAATTTTCAGCACCTTAGAAGAAGCATAGGAATACACTAAGAAAAATAGAATACTTGACAAAATCGAAGATATGGAGTGGGCAAGCACCAGTCTAAAGAGACTAAAAATAACTGGACAACTAAGGATAAAAATTCTAAAAAGATGAAAGTGAAGTAAAGCTATACATTACATTCATTTGTTTATTTTACCTAATTTGATGCCATTTGACAAGCAATCAAAATAGGACACTTTACAACTTCATTAGAATATAAATAAAAATACTGGTTACTGCCACAGCACGCTTGCTTATAAACAGATAAATAAATAGGTAAATAGTCTTCTGAAACAGATAAATCAGTTTATTGCACAGATGAACCACAATTCAGATCACAAACAACTTTAAATATCTGCATGTTAATTAATCAACCAACTTTATAAAACAAAACTTGAAAACTAAATATATAAACATAATATCATTGACATCTAAAATAGACAATAGTGTATACATATTCTATTGAAAGTAAAGTCAGTACATGAATGTATATCTGCATCTGTATAAAAATGTATATAAGTGTAGTGTCTAAATAAATATATATATCTAGATATAAAATATGAGTGCATATGTACAAGAATAGATAAATTAATAAATAAATAAATAAAATAGAAGAATAAAATGTGGTCTGATAGATGCCCTTTCATTTAAACATAAACTTGTGTTCAGGACTTGTTTGTGTCACATTTACCTTTCCTTATATTATAACAGTGTTCCCTTATTCTATCTCTTAGTACCCTGTTCGTTTTACCAACATAGAAACATGAACACAGTTCACATACAGCAAGATATATGACATCAGGTGTCATACAGTTGGCATTAACTTGGGTGTATATTGGATGTACAAATACTATACTAGAATCTATTAAGGAACAAAAAATGCATTGTCCACAAGGTGTTGTACCATAACTAAAGCTCGGGTGTACCTACAAGCCTTTAGTAATGAATAATGTCAAAGAAGTCACTAATGCAAAAGTTAGGTTTCTGACTTCATATACAGCAGATAATAAACAAATCAGAGAGATTATCTCCAAAAATTGGAACATACTACATACTGATGACATACTGACAAAGATTGTAGGTGATTCCCCATCTTTTACCTACAGGAATAAGAAGAATCTTAAAAGACTGCTTTGTTATCCACCAAACAAGGGTATACACCCGAGCTTTAGTTATGGTACAACACCTTGTGGACAATGCAATTTTTGTTCCTTAATAGATTCTAGTATAGTATTTGTACATCCGGATACACAGAGGGAAATATACACCCGAGTTAATGCCAACTGTATGACACCTGATGTCATATATCTTGCTGTATGTGAACTGTGTTTATGTTTCTATGTTGGTAAAACAAACAGGGTACTAAGAGATAGAATAAGGGAACACTGTTATAATATAAGGAAAGGTAATTTGCAGAATGCACTAGCCAAGCATGTGACACAAACAAGTCCTGAACACAAGTTTATGTTTAGGGTGCTGGAGAAAATGAATGCTAATGTAAGAGGTGGTGATATTATGAATCATACTGAAGACAGAGAAAGTAGGTGGATAATTTTACTGAGAGCTGATAGAGGCCATGGTTTAAATGAAAGGGCATCTATCAGACCACATACTAAGTTCTGATATTTTTAGATTTTAGATTTTAATGTATTTTGATACTTGCACATATACATTTTTCTGGGTAACCTAGTTATTTCACAGTTTCGTTAAGGTTTTTAGCTCTATACTTCTAGATAATTTATTCTTCTATTTTATTTATTTATTTATTAATTTATCTATTCTTGTACATATGCACTCATATTTTATATCTAGATATATATATTTATTTAGACACTACACTTATATACATTTTTATACAGATGCAGATATACATTCATGTACTGACTTTACTATAACAAGTATCACTTTGTTTGATAATAGTTCCTCGATCTGTATATGTTATCATGTTTCTGATGGTATCTACCTTGCTTAGTTTATAAGTTGCCTTGCATTACTACTTGCATGTGTTTATTTAATATGACTATCACATGCATTTATGTATTAGGCTGCATATACCTTTATACTTGATAGTATGCTGCTTATAATATGTTTTACATTCTTTATGGAATGAAGTTATTTTAAATTTTTAATTTTCAATAGAATATGTATACACTATTGTCTATTTTAGATGTCAATGATATTATGTTTATATATTTAGTTTTCAAGTTTTGTTTGTTGGTTGATTAATTAACATGCAGATATTTAAAGCACATGCTATTGTGCCTCTTGTTTGTGATCTGAAGAAGCTACTAGTTAGTGATCGTGGTTCATCTGTGCAATAAACTGATTTATCTGTTTCAGAAGACTGGATTGCTTGGATTTTCTACACATTGGATGTTATTTCTCACTCTGTCGACGCTTGCCTGAGTTATTTACTTTACAACTTCACCTTAAAAGGTAAAAGTCTTTTTTTGTTGTTACTATTTCAATAGTATATTTTTAGTTTAAACTCTATAACAATATATATGATAAAATTATTACATGTTATCAGATCATAATCTGAATCTATTAAATTTATATATACATAATTATATTCTAAGTAATACATTATTTTCCCTTTGATACTTTTTTCACGGTGTCACAAATTACTGCTTACATAGACATGTTTTATTTTTGGAAATGTCAAAGTGATAGGAATAAATGTTTGTTATATACTAACTATTTAAAGTAATGGCAAACACTTTTAAATAATCTCTGCTTACTTATTTTTAAATGACAAATTTGATTTATGTTCCTTTCCATTGCCTATATATCTTTCTTCTATCTATAATAATTCTACATACTATTAAAAGGAATGAGTTCAAATAGCTATAAACATGAAATAACATACATTAGATATACAGACTGCTTTAAAGTAAATGTTATATAGGAAAATATTCTTTCTCCTTCACTTTTTCCCACCAATTATATACATACAACTCATAGCTCTCAACCTTTCATCACCAAAATGAGGAACACTAGCCCTCATAATGTGGAACAAATGGGGAAAATGTGGAACACATACTAACAGCTTACTAACAACTTCGTCTAGGAAGGTCATAGAATGGATTAAATATGCTAGTTTTACTTAGAAAAAAGATCATTTAATGAATTAACATGATTCATTTCTATTTACCATGGATAGCCATTAAAAAATTCCTAACAGATAATGTGTGTTAGACCCTTTCAGTGAGGAACTTCGAGGAATATGAACTTTTTGAGACCCTAACTGAGGTACATTTCTCATAATGAGGTATACTTGAGAGGTATCAAACTGCCATTTATTTATTGCCACAAGTTACTATGTTAAGATGTATGTTGTTTGACATTTTTTAAAAAAGTCCGTTTTTTGTTATGATAAACTGACGAGCGTGTGCTGTTATTATGTGGTAAACTCATTTTAGCACTTATTTTCGACATTTTCTTGCTCTTACATTGAAATCTTGTATAATATTACAAGATTCTAACTTGAGCTGCTTAATAACAGCCTTAGTATGAAATAACTATGTGGAGGTAGTCGTTTCATCATTAGCAAACTTTGACCTTGCTTTTCCAGAAAGTAAGAACACTTTGGAACATGCAACTGGACGAAGCTCTTACAATTTAACTAGAATCGCCCGAACATGGCTTTAGAGTGTACCTGTACTCTTAAAAGAGGATCGGCAATTCAAATCAACATAAGGGAAAAAAATAAGAAAATTGGATTAAATATGTTACTAACGGCACCTTTTGCTGGCAGTACAAATGCTTTATATTACTTTCTGTATGAAACAAATATATTGCCATTATAGAATATAGCAATAACCCATGCCTGGGTGTGGGTAATGCTGGATTTACCCACGGTTGGTGTGGTTTGGTCACGAGGGTGAAGCCCCAGTGGCCATACAAAGCCAACCATGGGTAAATCCAGCATTACCCACACCCAGAAGTGGGTTATTGTTATTATACAATGACATTGTTTAAGAAAACAAATAATTACTTTTACTAAATAATGGCATTGTATAATGCTTCCTTGCTGCCCTTCCGCAGCTGTCTGGTATTCTGCGGCAGTTCTGATGTACTGCGCATGCTTATGCCTATACAGTACATCAGAGCTGTGGGCAAAAGCAACGGAGAAAGCAAGATCTCCGTTGCTTTTTACAAACTGTTTTGCTATGTTAAATGGGTTTAACATAGCGAGACAGCTTTAAAAAAAAGCAACAGAGAATCTCCGTTGCTTATTTTAAAGCTGTCTCGCTATGTTAAACCCATTTAACATAGCGAGACAGTTTTGAAAAAAGCAACGGAGAAAGCAAGATCTCCGTTGCTTTTTTTAAACCTCTCTTGCTATGTTAAACTCATTTAACATAGCGAGACAGTGTTGCTGTAAGAGTTATAGTAATGGAAAAAGTCTGGGGGACCGGATCTTTTTACAACGTGCATGCTGACCAATCAGCATGCACATTTTTGAATATTAATGGGGGGTAGTTGTATAATGTAACTTTATAGACATTCACTTACATTTCAAACAACATTTAATTTAAATAGTAAGCTTAATAATTAATATGCACCAGCTATATTAAATTGTATATAGGTGTTTTCATTAAGATCATATAAAGCTGCCTTACTATAACCATACACAAGAAGTTTCAAGTTATAGCTAAGACATCATAAGCACAAATCTTATTTAGTTGATATGTATGTCTTTGTGTATGTATATATATATATATATATATATATATATATATATATATATATATATATATATATATATATATATATTTTTTTTTTTTTTCTTCTTCTTCTTCTTTAAAAGTATATTTATGGAGTTGATTCTATGAATTTAAAAAATCTCATATTCTGAGCTGTTAATGAAAAGAAGTAACAGATATTTGTTTTGGAAATGTTAAAATGTCTACACTGATAAGTTTCTTAATTACACTTAACATGACAGAATGCTGTAATCAATGAATCTTGGTGTGTAGAAACTATTACTATGACATACAGTTACCTCTGTCTAAGGTAGATCAGGCTAACCAGATTAGTAATGACTAGTGTACATAAAGTTTTGATGAATATCTCTGCATTACTAATACTACATTGAAATCCCTTTTTTCTTCTCCCACATGTTATATATCATATGTAGTGATTAAATTGTAAAATGACAGTCATAAAAGATAAAGTCAGAAATCTAGCGGCTTCATTCTGCAATTGCTCATCAAGGAGATACTCCTTTGTTACTGTATTTTATAAAACAGTGAAGAATGTGATAGACATGGGCAGAAATGTATCATTATAGATGCTACCAATAGCTATCAATACTGTCATGAGTAGCTAAAGTTAACAGCCAAAATGCTACAATGTTAAAATATGTATGTTATTTTATACTGGTCACTAGTATCACACTGCAATAATCTTTTGCATACTTGAATGTATAACTCAAAGCCAATTTAAGTTGTAAGCATTTTTAGAAAAGTGACTTTAGAAAATGTTAAGTTCATTTTATTTCCACCTTTATTAGATGCTTAATTGGGTCAGTTCCTATATTTTTTACAGACTGGTTTCATAGATTGCAAGATTCATTGTTCTACATTTACCATTACTTTCAAATTGTACAAATTGGTACAAAGATGGCTTGGAAAATAATTCATATCACTATATGACATTTTGTAGTTGAACCTGATGTACAGATATTTTTATGTTTGAAATAATCAAGTTTTTCCAAGCACATTGAGGTCATTGCATTAAGAAATCTGCTAAAGAAAACCAAAATGGGAAACAGTAGAACAGTCTTACAGAAGAACTTATGACACTAATTAACATTAACAATTTAGGAAGCCAAGATGGTTTTCCTTATTTTTACATTCTCCCAAGGAAAATTTTAATGTTTAAAGTGTATTGTTATACTGAAGTATTAGTCAATCTGTTATTTATTGAAAGTTAATTTCCTATATGACATAAACTTCAAACTTCTGTTAATTGATTTGTATTAACATAAATTACTTATTACTGTATGTTTTTCTTTGAGATGTATACTAAAGAACTTGATCAACATATATTCATGACATACAGGAATTCATTGTCTGTATAGGATATGTTTATAATCTATTTAATTTAAGTTAAATTACACACACACCTTGGAAACCAGAATATGCAATTTTTCGAAATATAAAAATTATTTTGGGGCAAGCGACAAATGTAAAAGTATATATAAGTTATGTCTGTATTATATTTATTACACACCATACACTGTTCCTTTCATATGACTGCTTTTTTAATGCTTCTTTATATAACAATAATGAAGATTGTATAATGGTTTCAGATTCTGATCAATACATAACATTTACACAATAAAATGAATACCCTTCAATTTAGCTGTATTTAGATTAGATTTAACAGTCGTTGTTACTCATTCAACCTCTCTTAATACTTCAAGAATTACAAAACAGGCTGATATTCATGTGTTCTGATTTAAAATAATTTTCATATATTTACAAGAGTGAGTATTCTTCATATATCTCAATATTTAATTTAAGAAGTAGCAGCACAAGCTTAACTCAGGTTTTGTTTATTATTTTAATTGGTTTGGTTGATAGGTGGTTTGGATAAATTATTTATCCAACCAGGAATATTATATTCCATGATGAATGGGTTTAATAGTTTTAGTTCTAATTGTTTAAGCCTAATATCCTTTCTGTCCACAGTAATATTCCCATGTAACCTAACTTACTATTTACATAAGAATTTGATTTTTAAGATTAAAACCCTTATTTTTTTCAACATACACGTTTACATACAATAATCTCTAAATATTAATGGTCTAAATAATTCAATAAAAAGAAGAAGTTTAAATAAGTACCTAATATTAAATAAAGCTCATATAATCTTTTTTACAAGAAGCACATGTGATCAAAGAAGATATAAATAGAATATTATTTATTTATTTATTTACATTTGTTGACCAGGAGTGTCCGACTGGATGTAGGTCTATTTTCAGCGGAGGTCCGGGGAGAAAAGCTCCACAGTTAAAATAAACAGACAGTAGTTACATTGGATTACATAGCGATTAACAATTTAACATAGCAATTACTTACAACATATTTACAGATGAAGAACATAGTACATCAGTAGACAACTAGCATCTTTATCTGTGAAGTACATAACAGACATTAACAAATGTTACAATAAGAAGTTCCTGCTGTATAATAAGTACTAGGCTTATGAGCATCTGAGCTTGCGATAATCAAGGTAGTTAGTGGAGCTGAGTATTGGAAAGGAGGATGTTAGTAAGGAGGTAGTCTGAGACCTGAGAGTGTATGCATCTCTCTAGTATTTTGGAGAGTGGAGAGAGAATAGCTATGGGGCAGTAATTGGTTAGTTCTGTGGAGGGTCCGCCTTTGTGGAGGGGAATTATATGTGATACTTTCCACAGTGTGGAAAAGATATTTAAAGATTATCATATACTAGCTGGCTCACATTTTAAGTCAAAAAGGAGAGGCACAATGATTTTATGGAGACGTTCTATACCTGAACCTAAAATCATACACATATTTACCAATAAAGATGGTATGTTAACAATTATTACAATTGAGATCAATAAACAATACTATACACTAGTCAATATATATTGGATTCCAGGAATTGGTGCAAAAATTGCCAAAAAGCTATTGGATACTACTATTTTACATCTAAAAGGTGAATTAATAGCAGGAGACTTTAATTGTGTTTTATCAGAAATCGATACCGCTAATAAACAAAAAATTAAACTGTCATCTAAAGCAAAGCATTTAAAAGTTTTCAATTATTTAAATTTACGAGATATACATAGTTTGAAATCTATCAATTCATTACACTATACAGATTATTCATTCTGTTTTCCAACAGCCTATACTCTAAAATTGATGAATTAATAATATCCTGCCTGTTATCCGATCATAATGCTATTTCATTTAATATCACCTTTAAAACTAATAATTTAATTAATAATGCTAGACTTTCAGCATATATTACAGTCGAAAGATTTTAAGGAATGGTTTAATCACAGAAATAAATCAATATATAGAAATGAATGACAATGGTGAAGTTACTGACATTATACTTTGGAATTCTTTGCAGGCTTACTTATATAGGAAATTCAAATGTTTGTATCCTGATAAAAGAAAAGAATGGAATAAAGAACTAAAACCTTTACAGTCTAAGATAGATAATTTAAAAATAAATGTAAACCCTAATGATACAAATACTAATTCTGAATTAAAAATATGAAATCAAAAATATCTAGGTACAATGCAACATATAATTTCAATTCAATTAGAAAAATGGAAAATTTGCTCTTATTCAGTTAATCCCAAAAATCTGCATAAACTAGCTATACGATCTAAGAAAACAAATACCAATTATATTAAAGAAATAAGAATAAATCAATGGGGGAAAATAGAGAAATAACTGACTTAAATGATATATTATAATGTTTAGAAGTCATTATGAAAATGTCAGTACAGATTTTAAATCTTCAAATAATGACATTACTACGAATACTTTTTAGAAAAATAATATAACAAAATGTAACTAGAGAACAAGTAAATAGTATTGACAAACCCATCTTATTAAAAGAAATTAAAGCTCAGATTAAAAATATTAAAACAAATAAAGCCCCAGGACTTGACAGACTAATCCCTGAATTATATAAACTTATACCAGATAATATTGTTAAACATTTACATAATGCATTTGAAAATATCAGAACTTCACAAGTTATTCCCCCATCTTGGCAGTACACCTTTGTCCCCCTCATTCTTAAAAATGTTAAAGATAATAAGCTCTGTTCTTCTTATAGAACTATATATTTGTTGAATGTAGAATATAAATTATTTATGTCCATCCTTGCCAGAAGACTAAATCATATATTGCCAACATGAATTAATGAAGGCCAGACAGGTTTTATTTTGAATAGGAAAGTTCATGACAATGTTATCAGATTAAATATATTAATTGACTTAGCCAACAAAAAGAAAAAAGAACTAGCAATAATTAGTTTAGATTTAAACATAGCTTTTGATTCTATTATCTGGTCATTTCTATTTAAAGTACTTAAAAATATAACTTTTCTGAAGTATTTATTTACCTCATCCCTAATCTATATAACAATTCTTATTCATTTGTTAAAATTGGTTCTTTTATGTCCAAATCCTTCAAAGTTTGCATAGGTACAAAACAAAATTGTCCTCTATCTCCTTTATTATTCGCTATTGCTATTGAACCATTTGAAAATGTTATTAGATCTAACCATATGATCAAAGGATTTCATATTGATGAGAAACTTATGACTGTAAACTACCTCTTGATTCCAATGCAGAAATTCTCATCTTCAAACTTCATCTTAACAATGCCAAATCCATCTATATTATCGGTATGTATCTGCATCCTGGTAATAACAATGCCACCATGGAAAATATCCTTTGCTGGCTATCCCAAGACCTGAACCAAGAAACCATAACCCTAGGAGATATAAACATTGATTGGAATTGCTTTTGTAGCAACCTCCCTACCACCCACATTAACCTATATGGGTTTTCACAAACCATTACCTCCCCCACCAGGATAAATAAAGCTAACAAGAAAGCAAGCATATTAGACTGGATTCTCATAAACCATCACCCTCACAATTATGATTCTGGAAACCTCCCCGATGATATAAGTGACCACTCACTTACCTATATAATCAGGCATAAAGCCTATACTCCCATTCCAACATCTGTCAGAAATATTAGATCCAAAAAGAACTTTAACCCTGATCTATTCAAAAAGGAACTAAGAGCTTGCAATTGGTTTCCCTTAAGACACCTCCCTTTAGAAAAAGCCATTAAATACTTTAACTCTAACTTCCTTGCCATTCTTAACCATCATGCTCCAACCAGATTAATTAGAATTAAAACCAAGTCTGCCCCATGGCTTTCAAAAGAAACCAAACACAAAATGCATCTTAGAAATAAATATTGGGCCAAATGGAGAATGACTAAAAACCCTGTAGACCAACAAACCTTTAGACAGTTAATAAATGACACTAAGAAAGCTATACTCTCTGATAAAATAAATTACTATCTACAATTTCAACAAACTAACCAAAACAACCCACAAAAATTCTGGACTAGCATTAACCAATTACTCCATCCAGGTCAATCCACCACACCAAACCCTCAAAAATACTGACCACAATAATCACATGCATACAGCCGATACCTTCAATACCTTTTTTACTAATGCTATCCAAACACTAGCTAGTCAGCTATCACCTAATAGTTTCACTTTACCTTCCTATAACTCAACTTCGCCCCCCCTTTTCATTTTCAACCTGTCCCAACAATATATATTCTAACCCTTATACAAAAACTAAAACCGTGCTCTCCTTCAGCAGACCAGCTACCTGCTGAATTTCTACAGCTATCAGCCAAAGCTATCACATATCCCATTTCCATTCTGATCAATAGAACTATTACCAAATGTCACATCCCTAGCTTATGGAAAGTCTCTCATATTATCCCCCTCCATAAAGGTGGACAATCCGTTGAACTAACTACCGCCCCATTGCCCTTCTTTCTCCTTTGGCAAAGATCATGGAGAAATGCATCCACAGGCAATTACTTGACCACTTAACCCAAACTAATGTACTTTCCAGCTGTCAACATGGTTTCAGACCTTCACACAGCACAATCACTGCCCTCCTTTCCTTTACTGATTGCATAAACAAAAAACGCAACCTTAATAATCTTTCCTCTGCACTATTTATTGACCTATCTAAAGCATTTGACATGGTAAATCACCAGATTCTCATCAACATACTCAAATCCCTGTCATTAGATGCACCTTCCATAAAATGGTTCAAGTCCTACCTAGATAAAAGACAACAGGCTGTACATTGGCATAAGACTCTATCTACCCTCCTACCTGTTACCCTAGGTGTCCCTCAAGGGTCCGTACTAGGACCTCTTCTCTTCTCCATATTTATTAATGACCTTCATCTAGCCATCCTCCAAGCCACATGCATACAATATGCTGATGACTCCACACTTACATGCTCAGCCAAATCCACTTCTGAACTTCACTCTCTTACCCAGAAGGTATTTAACACAGTTGAACAATGGTTCACACAGCGTTGCCTTCTTTTGAACCCCAAAAAAACTAAACTCCTCTTCTTCAATCCTACTCATAAGTCCTCTCCTTTTGATTTCTCAGTTACATCCGCCAATGGTACCATTATATCACCAGACCCAACCGCCAAACTACTGGGTATCACCGTTGACGACAATCTGAACTTTAACATCCATATCAACAATACTATAAAAACTGTCAACAAAAAAACTGACTCTCTGTATAGGATTAAACCCTTCCTTTCACCTACAGCCAAAACAACTATAGCTCACACTCATCTAATCTCTACACTGTTCTATGCCTCACCCATTTTTACTAAGCTATCTAAAAATAACCTCAGCAAATTGGAAATGTCCTACAATAACATTGCCAGATTTGCTACAGGCAACCCTTTTAGAACCCACCATTGCATTAATATAAAGCAGCTAGGATGGCTTGAACTACAAAACCTGATTAAATTCCACCAACTAACCATTGCCCATAAAACTCTTTATAAACCTTCCAGTACTCCTATTCTATCTACCCTCATCACCCCATATACAAATATGAAGTCCTTACAGTCTTCACACAAACTTCTTGTACACACTTCTAAACCTAACAACAAGGCTGGGGATTCTCTCTTCTCCAATGCTGTCAGAAAAATCGGGAAACTTCTCCCCAGTGGCCTTTCCTCACTTCCCTCTTTATCAATCTTCAAAAAAAGACTGAAACTTTTCCTCAAAACACACTGGTTATGCCCCTGTACTAAACCTGACTAGGTATCTATCTATCTGTTCAAACTTAGCTCTGCCTATCCCATACTACTCATGAACTGTTATACATTCCTTATTGACTATAAATACATCCTCCCTCTAAAGTTTCACTATGTCCAACCACTGCGGATATTTTTTAATGAGGGAATTCTTTATTTTAATACAATTAACCTGTCTTCTTTGTTTTTATTTCTTCTTTTGTATGTATTGTACCTGTATGTTGTATTGTACATGCATTTTTGCACTGTTAGGATTTTTTTGTCTTCACTGAATTTTCTGTTTTAACCTGGAATATGCATCATATATAAGACTGTTGCTATTATTCATTTTTTGTTATTTTTCTTGTTTCTGTCTTGGAGCTTATCTCCCCGGGCCTCTACTGAAAATGGACATATATCCAGTTAGACTAGCCCGGTCAACAAATGTAAAATAAAATAAATAAATTAATAATAAAACGTAGCTGTAAAATACAGTTATTTACAGATGATATACTAATAACTACAGGAGACATAGAGTCAACTTTAACTCAAATTATTGTTTCTTTAAATTATTTTGAAAAAATCCCAGGCTTAAATTTTAACCAAAACAAAACAAGATCATTGTTAATTAATAAAAAAATAATAATTTCTGAAATAATTATACCAAATTTAACTGGAATAATACCTGTATTAATTATCTTGGAATCATTATTACACCCTCAATAAAAAATACAATCCAGACTAATTATACAAACTTAACTAATATAGTTAAATGTCTAATAGATGAATGGAACAAGCCTTTTTTACAATAGAAGACAGACTCACTTTAATAAAAATGATTATTCTTTCAAAAGTCTTATTTTATCTACAGTAATTAATATTTCCTCCCACTAAAAAGATTATTAATAAACTAAACACTACCCTTTTCAAATTTCTTTGGTATCCTACAAAACCAAGAATATCTTTTGAATGGCACATTAAAAGCTGGGAAGATGGAGGTATATACATTCCAGATATTGAACTATACATGAAATCCAATATTATAAACATAGTAACATTATGGCTAAATTCCTCATACCATTCTGTTTGGAAATCCATACACAAGAAATTAATTCAAAATAATAAATATAATCTTATTCCTCAAAACCTACTAGGAATTAATACATTTTATTGCACTTTAAAATACTACTTTACAAAAGACACAAGGAAAGTTTTGCCATTCCTCTAGTAGATTATATCATTCATATTTTTAAATCATTCATTGAATCCAACTATATTCTTAAGGACTTAGCCTTCCTCCTATTACCTATATATAACTCTAAAGAAACATTTAATAAAAATATAATGTTAGAACTTCAAAAATGCAACTTATTATTCGGACACCAATTCCTAAATGGTAATAAACTGCATAGGACTGAATATCTTTTTTCCAAATACTCCTTATCAAATAATAATTGGATAAACATTCATAGTTGCTTAACATATGTAAACGATAAAATTAAAATAATAATGAATTATCAAGAAAAGAGTGTCCCTAACTAGACTTCCTAATCAACATAAATTACACTCCTTCTCAAAATAAATCATATATATCAGTAATATGTAAGACTATAAGAACTGATTCTGTAAATTTAAATTCATCCTTTTTGAATTATTCTATAAAAATAAATGGATCAGAGTTCTCGTTAAACAATAAGAAATTGATTTTAAAATCAAGCTACAAAACAACATTGTCTCTGTATTTGAGAATATACAGTTAGAAATTTATTCACAGAAATTTCGTAACCCCTAGTAAAATTGATGTGATGTATAAAACAAAGAAAGCTAAATGTTGGAGATGTGGATGTGAGTCAGAACCAGACTGGTCAGATATGATATTAAATTGCAATCTGGGTGTTCCTTTTTGGATTGAATTCAAAAAAATTTTCTCAGGCATTATGGACTGATAAATGTTATATATCTGACTCACTCATTTTGTTTAATACTCCAGTACCAGATGTTATCCCCAGGTCACAGTTGCCTCTCCTTTGGTCGATTTTAATAATAGCTAGAAAAAATAATTACAAAAAAATGGAAATGCAAAACTGCTTTGTTATTTAATGATGTTCTTATTTTAGCTAAAAGTGTATACAAGAAAGAACTTTCACCTTTAAGCATAAGGACATTGAATATGACTCATCAGAAAAAACGTTGGCAAAAACTGAATGATTTATTAGAAAAGTATTAACATCTTGTTTTATTGTATTACTGCTGTGGACTCTTGTATACAGTTACATTTTTTGGTCTTTTGTTATATTTGAATTATATTTTTTTCTCAATTTATAAAATTAATAAAAATTATTTGAGAATAAAATACTATGAGTTGTACAGAAGGATTTTCCAGAACTAACAGTAATTCCTCCTGTCTCCTTTAGATGATATGTGTCTTACTGCCTGCAATTTTCCTGATAATCAGACAGCTGTCCCTAAAAAGCCAGATAGGATGTAAAACGTTCCTCAGTCCTTTAAATGTTTATAAATTATTCCCAAACCTGACCCAGCAGCTATAGCCTTAGTTGAATCCTGTGCTGCTAAGCACATAGTTAATTCCAATCCCACTCTTTCTAATAAGGATAGGAAACTTATTGATAGGTATGGGGGAAAGTGTATACTTCTGCAACCTTGAATTTTAGAATCTTAAATTTCAGGCTCAGATGTTAAAATGTATTCTGACATACTGTGAAAATATGAGGAGTATTTTATCTATGATTTCTTCTTGATAAGAAATATCTGCTTTAAATAACTTAGTTCTTTTATTTCACAGGTCACTACTCATTGTTTGTCAAATGTGTATGACTCTGTTGATACTTCTTCCAGGGCTATGGCCACTGGTATGGTTTAAAGAAGGTTTGCTTGGCTACATTCTCAGAACCTTCCAGTGATGGTAAAAATTTAATTTTAAATTCTCCCTTGGATAGAGATTTATTGTTTGCCCCCTCTGCTACAAAGATAATCATAAAGTGTGATGAAAGTGGCAAGCCGATCCAGGGAGTCTTTAAGATTTTTCAGACCTCCTTTTCCAAATTATCCAAGGGACATTTTTCTCCTCATTCAGTTTTGGCAAAAAACATGTTTAAGATGAAGTGGAAAAGATTCCAAAAAGAAGTTTCAAACATCCCAAAACCAAGGGTACTCCAACAAGTCTGAATGGCTATTCAAGAGACCTTGTGACTCCCTCAGATCCTGGCTGTCATTCACTTCTAAAGAGTATGAATCTCCATTTTTCTCTTTGGCAACAGATTGTTTCAGACAGCTGAGTTCTGAAAATCATTCATCAAAGTTACAGATGGCAGTGGGAGGAAATTCTTCCCTTCCAAGAGGTCATTCCTCATCCTGCAGATCAGTCTGTTTTATTTCCTTCTGTTCTTCATCACATGCTGTGATAGAACCAGTTCCTTCTTCCCAAGTGGGGTGGAGGGGTGGGGTTTATTCAAGGATGTTCCTAGTCGCAAAGAAAGACTTTTAGGAACAAAAGATGCTTGGAGACCAGTCCTGGATCTTTCTTTCCTAAAGTCAAAACAAAACAAAACAAAACCACAGAAAACGTAGGCCACTCAGTTAAAGTTGGAGTACAGAAAGCATCAAGACATTCGTAAAAGAACAAACTCCTTCCAAACACAGGTGCTAAAATGACTACTAATGTGTACAAGAACTCATATTAAAAAATGTATAAAAAAATGTAGTTGCATTCATTATTGTTGTTAGAATGGTCTGATGATGCAGATGTTACTCTGTGAAAGTGCTCACCTTTATCTATCTAATAAAAGAGTTCTTGTACACATTAATAGTAATTTTAGCAACAGTGCTTGGAAGGGGTTTGCTCCTATACATATCATTTTTTCCTAAACCTGTTTGTGACAGTGCCCAAATTCAAAAAGATGTCACTTCACAACCTTTTGCCTTTTCTTCCTATTTTAAGTTTCCTAGTAACACTAGACTTAAAATATGCTTATCACATTCCTATTCATCCAGACTTCAGATGTTTCTTAAAGCTTTCTATGTGTGGATCACATTAACAGTTCCCTGCCTTACCCTTTGGACTATCTACTGCATCAGGAGTGTTCACAAAGTGTCTAGCTCCAGTTATAGCTCATTGCAGGCTTCACAGTATCCATACATTCCCCTATTCAAACGATTGCTTATATTTGCAGAGTCTTTTTTTCAAAATATCAGGAATCTCTGTCTTGGGTAAGAGATCTCTTGCACAAGCTGGGATTCCAAGAGAACATTCAAAAGTCTTTCTTAATTCCCTCACACAGGATTGCATTCCAGGAATGTCAACTAACACCTCAGTTCAAAGAGATTTTCTTCTACTGGAAAAAAAATATTTATTTAGATCTGTTTCTAAGCTTTTTCCACTCATATTTTAGTCACTATGAAGGAATACCTCAGGATTTGGGTCTCATGACATCTCTGAATCTCATGATACCCCTTGAAATACATCACATGAGAAAGATAAAGTGGTGTCTGAAATCTCTTTTGTCCCAGCATCAACAACCTTTACCTTTTCAGATCCCAGTACTGGGGTTTGTCAGAAAAGAAATCACTTGGTGGAGACAACAGATATACTTAAATCAAGGTCTCCCCTTTGCACATAAATATCAAGGAGATGTTTGCTCTTATGAAGGCATTCAATTCTCTGAACCATCTTTTGTCTTCGGGACCTTTTCAAGTGGTTACAGGAAATACCACAGTGATGTGGTACATCAACAAACAAGGGGAAACCAGATCATACCCCTTTTGCAGACTATCCATGTTAGCTTGAGAAACATCTTAACAGCACAGTCTGCCTCTACAGGCATCCAACATTGCATCAGAGCAAAATAGTGTGGCAGTCAAGCTGAGTAGGACCAGGGCAGACCCTCAGAAATGGGAACTAGTTCTAGGGGTCTTCCAGGATTTGATGCAAATGTGGGGAGTTCCTCAAATAGACCTCTTTGCCTCCTCTGTGAACAATCACCTGGTAAAATTCTGTTCCAGGACTCCATGCAAGAAGGCCTGAAAGACAGATGCCTTTTCTTTTCTTTGGACAGGAATGCTCCTCTTTGTCTTTCCACCCTTTCCACTAATATCTAGAGTACTTCTGAGAATTCAGAAGGAATCTCCCAAGATAATTGTGGTGACTCATTTCTGGTCCAGGAAAAGAACAGTTTTGTACCTACCATAAATGTAGATGTTCGAGTGTATATACTGCTGCAGTCATCACACTTGGGTTATCCTGTCATCAGGCGGTCCCGCAGTCGGCCTAATCCCAAAGCCTTGGTCTGGCATTGGCTTTCATCGCCTCTTCCCTGACATCAGTGCGACAGGGGTATAAAAGAGGCAGCCAATGCCATTTTCTTCAGTTTTTCTTGCCCCAGATGTCAGGTGCCCCCAACTAGGAAGGCAAAACAAAAAGCTATGCAAAAATTCCTTAGAGGATAAACAATAGTACTAACTATTAGCAAATACACCGTATAGACATGCATCCAATTGATTGATGAACATGGAGCTATAACAAACACCCTGGTATGTAGAGGGGATGGTGGGAGGGTAACCTGGACTGCAGCAGTATATACACTCGAACATCTACATTTATGGTAGGTACAAAACTGTACTATGTTCATCATGTTATACTGCTGCAGTCATCACACTTGGGTTGAATCCCAAAGCTATGGATAGGTGGCTGGTACTAAACTGGGTTAGGCGAAGCTAGGATGCCCTGCAGCACTGCAGTGGCAAAACCAGCTCTGGATTTTGAGTATAAAGAAAGGTGGTAGTGCTTGGTAAAGGTGTGCACTGAACTCCAAGTAGCTGCCTCCAGAATGTCCTTGGTTGGAACCCCCCTGAGAACGGCTGCTGAGGTTGCTGTAGCCCTGGTAGAATGGGATCTAATATTGACAGGCACTGCCTTTCCATGGTGCGAGTATCAAAAGCAGATACAATGTGCTATCCATTTGGAGATGGTCTGTTTTGAAATGGCCTTTCCTTGTGAACCTGCAGCACAGGATACAAAGAGTTGGTCAGTTTTTCTGAAGGTCTTTGTCTTATCTAAATAGTAACGTAGCTGTCTGCGAATGTCCAAAGAGTGAAGGAGTCTTTCTCCTTTATTCTGGGGGTTTGGATAAAAGGTGGGTAAATGAATGGTCTGATTTAAAGCCACACTGGATACTACTTTTGGCATAAAGGTAGGGTTAGTTCGTAAAAAGACCCTGTCCTGATGGAAAATGATGAAAGGTTCCACTGCCATAAATGCCTGTAGTTCTGAGACCCTGTGTGCTGAGGTAATAGCCAGCAACAATGCTGTTTTCCAAGACAAGTATTGTAGTTCTGCTGAGAATGCTGGTTCGAAAGGAGGCAGTGTTCATTTTTCTAAAACGAAGTTCTGGTCCCAAGCTGGTGTTGGGGCTTTCTGGGGGGTCTTATATTCTTAGCCCCTCTGAGAAACTGCCGTAGTAAAGGGTGTGAGAACATTGGAGGATCCGTATTGTATTGAGCTGAAATGGCTGAAGCAATGATCTTAATGGATGAGAATGAAAGGCCTTGGTGTAGCATCTCAGTTAAGTATTGCAGTATTTGAGGAATGTTAGGTATCCAAGGATTTTGGCCTTTAGCTTGGTTCCATGCACAAAATCTTTTCCATTTGTCTGATTAAGTTTTTCTGGTGCTGGGCCTTCTGGCCTCCATAATGACATTCTGGACATACTTTGAGAGAGGTGTTGATTGAAAATTCAAGGTATACTCCATGCAGCAAAATTTAAAGTTCTGAGCTGGCTGTGAAGTATCAGAGAGTTTTTCTGAGTCAGCAGTAGTGGGAATTGAGGCAAGATCCATGGAGGGCTGATAGTCAAGTTCCTTAGTAATGGGTACCAGTGCTGGCGTGGCCAGTCCGGAGCAATGAGGATCATTTGTGGTCTCTCTGATCTGACTTCCAATAATACCTTGCTCAGTAGAGGTAGTGGTGGGAAGGCATAGACTGCCAATGCTGTCCAACTGAATGATAGGGCATCCACTTTCCAGGCTAAGGAGTGATAAGTCCTTGTGCAAAATTTCTGTAGTTGGCAATTGTTGGGGGAGGCAAATAGATTTATGTCTGGACATCCCCACCTTTGAGTTATCATTGAAAATACTTGTGGGTGTAGTCTCCACTCGTGAGGATCTGCCATATTTCTGCTTAATTCGTCTGCCAATATGTTTTCCTTTCCTGGTAGGAATTGTGCTTGCAGTTGCACTTGGTAAGTCAATGCTGTGTTCCACAAGGTCATTGCCTGTCTGCATAAAGGGTAGGAGTGTGTTTCTCCTCGTTTGTTTATGTACCACATCACTGTGGTGCTGTCTGTCCTTATTAGTAGTTGTCCTGGATGCAAGACGTCCTTGAAAGCTATCAGTGCATTTTGCACAGCTAGCATCTCCTTTTGGTTGATGTGAAGATGCATTTGTTTTGCAGACCATTTGCCCTGTATGCACTGTCCTGCCATGTGTGCTCCCCAGGCATAGTCTGAAGAATCTGTTGTCATAGTTTGGTTTGCTGGAGGTAAGATGAAAGGAAGACCCTTGTTTATTTGACATGCTTGAGCCCACCATAGGAACTCTTTTTGAAGGCGTGGAATGAGAGGTATACTTGATTCGAGACTGTGTCTGTGTTGAGACCATACACTTTTCAGGTACCATTGTAATTTCCTCATATGCAGTTTTGCATATGGGAGTAGTGGAATGCAGGATGCCATGAACCCCATTGCCTGCAGGATTTTCCTTGCAGTGAGCTGGGTATAATGTGCCATCTTTTTGAAGTATTGAGTCAATTGTTGTTGTTTGTCTGGCATGAGAAAAGCCATCTGGGCCGTTGTATTTAAGCTGATACCCAGGAATATTATTTGTTGTGAGGGTATTAGCTTTGACTTCTTTTTGTTTACTGTGTACCCTAGGCAACTGAGCAGCTGTATTACACATGCCAGATGCTGTAATAGAATGTCCTTGCTGTCAGCTTGGATCAGGCAGTCGTCCAGATATGGGTAAATTTGTATTCCTCATTGTCTGCAATATGCAATTACTGATGCCAGGCATTTCGTAAATACTCTGGGCGCAGTAGATAAGCCAAAGGGCAATGCAGAGAATTGATAATGTGTTGTACCTGCCAAGAATCTGAGGTATCTTCTGCAATCTTGTCTGATAGGGACATGCAGGTATGCCTCTTTGAGGTCCAACGTTACCAGCCAAGACTCCTTGCCCAGTATGGGATGGGAAGAAGCTACTGAAGTGTGGGCATTTTGAATTTGGGTACCTCCAGGTATGTGTTTAGAATTGAGAGGTCTAAAATGGGCCTCCAGGCTTTGTCCTTTCTTGGGACTAGAAATAGTCTTGAGTAAAAACCTTGACCTTGCTCCTTTGTAGGTACCTTCTGAATTGCTTTCATATCCATGAGAGCTGATATTTGCACTTGTGCCTCTGCCCATTGGTTTGGAGGCAGGTTTGGCATGCCTCTCATCCGTGGTAAAGTGTGGAAATGAAATCTGTATCCTCGGGTAATAATATCCAGAACCCATTTGTCCTTTGTTATAATGCGCCAATTTTGTGAAAATAAAGCCAGTTTTCCTCCCAAAGGTGCTGCGAGGGCAATTTTGCTTGGCAGGCGAAGAGGGAAGTCATTGTGTTTGTTTCCTGAAGGGTTGAGATCTTTCGTCTCCTCCTCTTTGAGATGTTGTTTGCCATTGTGTAGGCCTGAAAGAACCTTGTAGCTGGCCTCTGCCTCTAGGGCGTCTGTGCCTACCTCTTTAGGGTCTGTCTGATGCAGGAAAGGACCAGTTTTTTGATGGCCAGTTCCTGCTGAAACGAGGAGATTGTACCTGTAAAAAATCTTTAACTGTTTGCATAGATTTTGCCTTTTCTTCCATTTTCTTTAAAACTTCCTCTGCTTTGACACCAAATAAAACATCTTTCTGCAATGGAGCATCCAATAACTTTGCTTTGACATGTTCTGGTAAGGCTTGTTTTTTAAGCCAAGCATGCCTAAAATTACAGACCCTGCGACAGCTGCTCTACATGAGGCTTCCAATGAATCAAAACCACACTGTAAGGTATGCTTTCCCACCTGTTCTGCTGCATGCAGCAAATCCTGTATCTCTTTGAAATCAGGTTGATTTGTCTGAGGGGTCATTTTCTGTTTTAACTGTGTAAGCAAGTACTGTTGATATTTTAGCATGTGGAATTGGCAGTTTAAGGCCCTCATGGCCAAAGTGGCAGACGTATACACTTTCTTTCCCCATCTTTCCAATGCTCTGGAATCTCTTTCAGAAGGAAGTGGATTCTTAGCAGTAGAGGCCTTAACCCCTTTGGGACCTTGGGAAATGGTTTCTGGGTCTGCAGTAGGACTTTTATATAGAAACTTATGAGTGTCAGGAACTCGGTAGTATTTGTCTGGTTTAGCTGGTGTTGGAGATAAAGAATCTGGGTTTAGACTAGATTCGGAGTAAACATCATCCAAAATGTCTAAAACTGGAGGAATTGCAAGGGGTCTATGCTGTGGAAGAAGAAGAAACTCCCGGAGTCTTTTCTTAGAGTCAGAATAATCTTGGCTTCCCAGTGGAAGTGTTCCCTCAAGGTGTGTAAAGTTTCCCCAAAAGAGTAGTCTTCAGGGGGGGAGACAGAGGGAATGGACTCTTTAGCATCTGAATCTTCACAAGGAGGGAAGGAATAATCCTGGTCCTCAGAGTTGCTTGAGGAAATGGATGCTTGGTCAGAGAAGGGAAAATCTTCCTCCAGTCTAGGCCTTTTGTCAGGGGGGGGGTGGATCCCCTGATAAGGGTAATTAAATCCTCAGCCATCTTAAGCATCTGTTTTTTAGCCATAGGGGCCTGTGGGGGAGTGTGTGGACCTGGCTTCCTAACTTTCAAGGGAGCTTTAGCATAAGACTTAGCAGAGATAGTTGTCGGTTTGAAGACACCTTCAGAAACCGAAGGCCTATCCAAAATTTCCGGATCACCGTCAGGACTGGCGTCCGAGGGGTGAGGTGGAACTGGTTCCTGAGGCCCAGCTGCATCGGTCTGGGAGGCCGTCGGAATTTCTGAATCAGCGGTAGTCAGGGGCTGCGTAGGCACCTTGCTGAAAACCGGAAAACCAGCGTCAGGCCTGGCTGAGGTCTCGGTAACTGGTCTTGGCCTTGGCTGTTTGTCCTTATCTTTGCGTTTTTTAAAAATTGCTGATGTCGGTTGCTCCGATGGCATGCTATAGTTAAATTTTCTGCCAAAATAATGCTGGGCGAAATCTGCCTGACGCTTAATTGTATGTTTGTTGAACCTAGCACAAAACCGACAACCAGAGATGTCGTGGTCTAGGTCTAGGCAAGGAATACAATGAGAATGAAAATCCTTATGAGGTATTTGCTTCCCACAAGAAATGCAATTATTAACTTTGTCTGACATCGGTCTGAGGCAAGAAAAGTTTCCCCAACGGGGAACTTAGCTTTAGAGAAGCCTTCGGGCTGAAATTCGATTTGAAAATCTCAGGAGCTGGCCGACCGGCACTTGCGAACTGCTTCAGCTTCGGGCACCACGCGGCAAGAAAGACTGAAGGAAATGGCATCAGCTGCCTCTTTTATACCCCTGTCGCACTGACATCAGGGAAGAAGCGATGACAGCCGACACTGGACCAAGGCTTTGGGATTCGGCCGACTGCGGGAACGCGTGATGACAGGATAACCCAAGTGTGATAACTGCAGCAGTATAACACGATGAACATCCATGGTTCTCCTATCTTTTTGAAATGGCCAGGGGCAATTACAACAAGTTTTCACACAGACTACATATACTCACACAGAACAGGGGTGTTTGATACACCACAACATCAATCATTTTCAGTTGACTGCTGGATGATAAGGTCTTAATTTCTTTTAGGCACCTATTTTCTGAGGACTTGTAGCACGTGTTGATGGAAGCAAGAAAGCCTGCTGCTGGAAAATCATATATTAGCAAATGGAAAACATTTTCTAGTTGGTGCCAACAACATAACCAGTACCCATTCAGGGCTAGTTGTTCTCTGGTTTTACAATTTTTGTATGAGTTATTGTCCTATGGCCTTTCTTATCCCCCTGTCAAGATTCACTTATCAGCCATTTCAGCATGTCTGCTCATGGATCATCCTTTTTCATGGTAGTTGTATATCAAAATGTTCTTGAAAGGAGTGTTGCATAAAAGGCCTACAAGTAAACTGCTGGCCTCTCCTCTGGATCTTAATTTTGCATTTGAGAAACTAATACTTGTTCCATTTGAACCAGCTAATGTGGCTGACTTGATTCTTAACATGAAAAACTGTTTTATTGATTGCTCTGACCTCTGACCTCTGCAAGCAGGGTATCTGAGTTGCAAGCTGTTATGGTGAGTCAACCCTACCTCATTTTCCGCAAGGACAGAATTTCTTTGAGAACTAATCCTTCTTTTATGCATAAAGTGGTATCTGAGTTTACTTTGAGTCAAACTATCCATCTCATTGTTTTTTTTCCTGAACCTAAAAATGAGGGAGAAAGGATATTCCATACCTTGGATCTCCACAAACAACTCAGCCACTATCATGACAGAACTAAATCTTTCAGATCATCAGATCAACTGTTCATGTTTTGTGAAGGTAAAAAGGGAGCACTGGTATCAAAAAGACTATTTCCAAATGGCTGTCTAAGGCTAGTACCTTTAATTATACTCACTATGACAAATCTATTCCAGACAGATTCAAGGCCCACTCTACAAGGACCTCAGCTTTCTCTATGGATTTTTGGAAACGTTTGGATTCTCTAAGTATTCTAGAAGTTGCTACTTGGTCCTCTGTATATACGTTATCAAAGCAGTATAAGCTGGATTCCTTCTCTAGGTCTAGATCATGCTTTGCTAAGACCATTCTCCAGGTGTTACTGGATCCTTTTCTTTCCACCTCCCAAATATAGTTAGTTTTGTTAATTTGCCCATATAGCTAAGGTTACTGCAGCAGTGATCAATATGAAGAGGGTAGTACAGCTGTATAAGTTGAAATTACAATAACACTAGCTGTTCGAATGATCGGTGTTGCACTAGACAGTCCCTCCCTCCACCCCCCTTATTTTTTGCTGTGTTTTTTATGCCAGGGTGTGGACATTTCTTTTTTGTTATTCCTAGCCTTGCCCTTTCAGGGCTCAGGTTCCATCTCTCTGTTTGCAGGAACGCTCAGAAGAGTTTCACTCACAAGCTTGTATTTTGGTCAGCTCCTCTTGAGCTGCTTGAAACTTTGGGGGCATGGAAGGTGCCCTGCAGCTTTGGAAGCTGGCCAGCTATTACATCCTTGGCAAGATATAACCCATATAGCTGGTCTATTGCAGCACTGATCATTCAGGCATCTACTGTTATAGTTAGTTCAACTTACATAATTCTACTTTTCTTAAACTCTTGATTGTACCCTGACTCAGAATGGAGCCATTTCCTATCACTATATAGGAAACCCAAAATACTTCAAGAAAGTAATAAGGGAAACCCCAGTAACCATCCAACCTAAACCATAAATATAGTGATCAATTCAGAAATACACCTCCCTGATGGAACTCCCTTAGTAATAAACTCTGTAAGAAAAGGAAAATAAGAAAATGTAAAACAAAATCCCTAGTAACAAAAACTTGCAAGAAATCTCCATACCACTACCTCAAGACTGCACTGAAACATGTTACTATTAGAAAATCTAAAGTGAAACACAAGCTTATTTTTTTTTATCAATATTAAAAGAAACTATACATCTTTCTTCAGTTATTTCAGGAAATTAGGGAATACTGTCCAATAATTCACTGAGCTCATTCATAATATGATTACATATTCCAATCCCAAAAACACTGCCAATATCCAAACAGACAAAGTTACTCACATTGCTGCTCCAATTATCCCTGAACATTTATCTCTCCCTTAAATCCCTTTGGAAAAAGTGTTAGAATCCCTGTTAAAGGCTAAAAAAGAATACTTCCATGGACCCAGGCTGCATTCTCATTAATGTCACATATGCATTATGCAAGCCTTTGTTAAACTCTTCAAACTCAGTCTGTCTCTAAGATGTATGCCTGATGGCAATATATCGACCACTGTGACTCTTCTAATAATGGTTGGCTTCCTGTCTGAACACAGGTAATTATAGGCCCATCAGACTCACCAACCTTACATGCAAAGCCAGGAAACATGACAAAGCAGAACTCATTCATGTGGGCAAAGGTAACATAACTGCTTTAGACCCCAATCAGTTTGGTATTGTGATGGGCAGGTCCTGTCTCATGAACCTATAAGCTTCTTTGAAAAGGTTTCAGTTTGTAGTTAGTATTCACCTTGTGTCTTCTACTTATATCAATCTCACCAAAGGTTTTTGACACTAACTGTTGTGCTGTTAACATTTGAAATTAGATAAACTTAATGGAAACCCTAATTTGTCCATTACATTGTAAACTGGCTGTCCAACAGATGCATAGCTTTGAAAGCCGCTCCCACTTTCTTCGAATGTAAAATTATATTAAGTAGAGGATGACAGGGTTCACTATTTTGCCCTGTCCTCTTTGACATTTATTTTGCCAACACCAAAGACTATATCTCAGAAATTTGAGTAGCTTTGTTAATGATTGCAAGCTAAGTGGATATGGTGTATTAAAAATGGTCTTAAGCTAATCACAAAAAATGTAGTGTAATAGCATTCAGCAAAAAAGATGTTCCAACTTCATACCTTAATAAATGGTATTCATTTTCACAAAGACATGATCATAAGATACCTGGATTATTATGTGGACAATTCTCTCATTTGATCATTATATTTACATCATAGTGAGGAAATTCTTATATCTGGTCCATACAGTTTCCAAGCTAATATCCCAAAGATCCAAGCAAGTCATAATACCACTGTTCTCTTCCATTGTGTGAGTCATCATCACATACAGTGACCTCTCTGGTTTGCAAAAATCCAAGCATATTGTTCAACTAAAGGTCCAAAACATTTGTAACCAAAAACATTAAAGGCCTTAAATCCATCAGCTTTCTTGACAGAGTAACACAATTGCCGCTCTATTCAGTAGCCTACCAACTGCTCTAAGGTAACATATGTCTCATTTTTTGTGTCATAAAACACTTGATCTTCCTTGATATATTTCTTTACAAAGTGAGTTACTCTCCATAAGCCTGCATTATAGACCTAAATCCATATCAACAACTAAATAAGAGGAATACATTTTTGACACAATGTATTCCCAGCCTGTGGAGTAAGTTATCACTACAGGTCAAAAAAAGCACTACTTTAACTACTTTTTAGAGTAGTCTTAATGATTACATGAGATGATACATATTTACCCCAGTAATTATCATGTATTGCTCTGCTCAATTTGGAGTGGGAGGAGTACTAAGTGCTTAAAAATATTGGCAAAAATGTTTATGTGTGTCTACTTCAAGAGTTATGTGGCTAGGCATCGTATGGCTCTGGTAATTACTTGCCTAGTATTGCTTCTCTGTGGATATAATCACAGGCAGCTGACAGTAACATACACAGCTACAATATGCACTATACAGCATAACCAGTGATGTATGTCTGCTTCATCTTAAATTAATGATATTATGTACACATATCTGAAGGCAGCATATCTGAAAGCACAATGTTAGGTCACACCAAAATACTATCCATGTTTCTTGTTGTCACATACATGCAGAGTGATATATTTCCATTACTAGCCCTAATGTATATTGTAGTTTAGCAACAACAAATACATTTCTGAGCAGTATGCATATACACTGCTCCATGCTGGATAAAATGACTAAATAAGATTTACTTGAATGGACTTTCAAGGATACGTTGGGTATAAAACCCACAATAAGTGTGACATTCTGCTTTGCATTTTGGAGTTGCTGGGCCTTGACAAGACATTACAGCTGGATCCAGCACTAGGCAATAATAGGCAGTCACCTTGAGCCCCATGGCTGGGAGGGGCCAACTGGCCAGGAGGCTTCAACATTAGCATTTTAGTTAATAAATAAAAAAATATGTCCTAACACCATGGTGGCAGTGTCTTCTCCTTTAAGGAGGGCCATACATGCATTGCACGTACACCAGTGCATGTGCATTTTAAACTAGCCATTCCATTCACAGAGAAGGTAAGTAAGTGTGTGTGTGTGTGTGTGTGTGTGTGTGTGTGTGTGTGTGTGTGTGTGTGTGTGTGTGTGTGTGTGTGTGTGTGTATGTGTGTGTGTGTAAGTAATTTAATCTAGCTGTTTTGTTTGTCTCTGTATGAGAGATAAAGTGTGTCTGTACATATGTATGTGTATGTGCATGTATGTAAGTATGTAATTTAAACTAGCTGTTTCATTCATTTCTGTAGAAGAGAGAGAGAGAGAGAGAGTTTGTGTGTGTGTGTGTGTGTGTGTGTGTGTGTGTGTGTGTGTGTGTGTGTGTGTGTGTGTGTGGTGTGTGTGTGCATGTGTTTCACATAACTCTAAACTGTCCAGATTTAGCCTCATAGTTTTGGTCTGTTTCTCATAAAATTTTTGTTTTTTTGATAAATCAATGAGGACTGAAATAACTAAATAATGTCATACATTTCAGTTTTAGACTTTATTTCCTTCAGAAAATGCATGCTAAGATAAATGCTGTTATTCTAGCAACTAAGTCTATAAGAGCAACATTTAAAAGCTGTCCCTATTTTTGGAACTTTGGAGGGTCAGGCTAGTCAATTAACTTGAGGCTTGACCTTCTAACTTGGTTACAGGAGGCAACAATTTGAATCCAATTTCCAGACTGCTGATGGAATTGTGAATTTAATTTTCAGTGCATTTTCGAGGGATTATGAGTTTCAGTGCATTGGCATGGAATTATGAGTTTCAAGGGAAGAAGAGTTTACTGTTGCATATGCTAAGTCTATTTTCAATGTGCAACTAACTGTTTTGTTTAGCAAATGGTAGTCACTGTTTGTGCTGTATAATTTGAAAGCAGAGTTGGTAGCATAATTGCCTTTGGTGCAGAAGGTTGTGGATTCTACTCCCATACCATGTAGATGGAGTGCTGATATTGCAATGCCCTTTTGTTTGCTGATTATTTAGTGCATTTTAAGGAGGGATAGGGGTTCTGCTCTCCTGAGTGTGCTCCCTTTGTATGAGATGCCTAGTAATGATGAACTTCTTGTCAATTTGAAAGTTATTCCCTATTGCAATATTACTAGCTTATCATTTTTTAATGTAACATAGGCAATTAATACTTCAAGGGTAGCAGGCAAGGAATTTGTAGATGAAACACTGAAATATAAAGTTGTTTGCCAGTAGCAACCCCTTCATTAGTTACAGATTGCTTCAATGTAGAATTATTCGGATTACTTTTATTTCTACAGAAATTGTGTTTATGACAAAATTTTGAGTGGTCTTTTATAGTGGAAATTTTCAGAAATGGGTAGTTTTGTCATTTTTGGTTCATACATTTTGTTTCATTGCTTAATGAAAGAATGTTCAAAACTATGAATTTAAAACACATTCTGACAAGTGGTGCTGTATTATACAAGGAATATAATGTATTACAATCACAAAGGTGAGTCGAAAAACACATACATGTATGTATGGCCCTAAAAATGTGTACAAGGAGCCTTTGATTTGAAAACAGCCCAAAGGTAAACTTAATCCTCCACTGGATAGATGCATTTTCTTTAAATGTGGGTTTTAATGCAGTTTCAATGAATGTGAGTTTCAAGGGCAGAGAAGGTTACTGCTCATGCTAAGTCTGTTTTCATTGTAAGACTGTATTGTTTGTTTAGCAAATGGCTATCAGTGTTTGTGCTATTTTATTTCAATATCTATGATCATTGTAGAATTAAATAAGAAAACAGCATGCACACTGACAGGTCTGAACAGAGTTTATGGTAACTGGGGAGAAATAACCAAGTAATAGAACATTGGAATGGCTGGGGAGGGAGCTGCTGTGGGGGGTGTTGCTTCAGGAGGGGCTGCTCTAGGGGGGGTCTCCAATCTATTACCCTGCCTAGGACCCCATTTGACCATGATCTGGCTCTGCAAGAAATTTTTTGAATTTATGACCAAATGTGTGTCAGTGTGTGTGCGTGTGTGTATGTGTGTGTGAGTGTGTGTGTGTGTGTGTGTGTGTGTGTGTGTGTGTGTGTGTGTGTGTGTGTGTGTGTGTGTGTGTGTGTGTATACATGTGGAATGAGGTCAATGTCACTTAAACATTATTAACAGCAAATTACATGTCATTATGATAAATTTCACCTTACAAAAAACATTGTGTAATGCATGCAGCACTGTTGTTACCTCAAATATCAGTTAAATGATACCCAACCTTAACAAACCACAGAAGGGTTGTTAACCACCCCTAAGCTGTTAACATTGCACCAGGCACTATAGTAGCTGAATCAAGGTGTTATTTAACTTATATCTAAGCATAAATAACACCAGCAGAACAAAACACAGGTTAATTTTAGTTCCAGTTCTGTCTGCATTTCACTCAGTTAAATATATTTGCATACAAGGCTACTTTCCTTATACAAGGAATACGTAAAGTCATAAAGCTGAAAAGTGGCTCCCAACTACATTACTAGCTTTCAAAGGCAACATAACATTTTCAGTTTTGTTTCATTTTTAATTTTCTGTGACTACTATTGCATGGAACAAACACATCTCAATGCACTATGAAGAATTATGATCAGATCTCTCATCATAACTTCAGATTATGAGTTCTCAGCATGGATGCCAAGATTCACCTCTTGAACTTTGATTTTGAGGTAAATTTTTGGCATCCAGTCTCAAACACAATAAGTAAGTTACATTCAGCGACCCGATTATAGTCCTCTATATTATATCCGTGTTAAGATATTATACATTTATGGTATCTCTTTATTTCATCTGGCATACTGACAATAGAGTTGTGAGTATGAAACTGTGATAATCTGCTGTATTGTCAGGACTGCAGTGGTTATGTATGGCTCTAAATGTATTTTACCATACATCTGTAACAACACCCCTCAGTAATGCCTGACTGGGGATTATTCTCCATCTCTATTGCAAGTTCACTCTACCCACTTCTTTTTGTTGTTGTTACAAGGATACTCTAATAAAAAGTAATTTACATTTGTATGCAGCATGGCAGTTTTACATTTCTATGATAAAGTTTTATACTGGTTTTAACACCTTCTAGCCACTGTGTTACTATCCTGACTGCCATCTCCCTCCTTCTCTTAAGAGTAGACATCTTTAATTAATTTAGTCTCTCTTTCTTTTCTTTCCTGTCAAAATAAAGCCTTTGACGCAGACTTTCCAATACTTCTGCTGTCCTACTTTGAACTGATTTGGTTCTGTCCAAATTTATGCAAACATATGATTCTCAGAACATAGTTCAACATCATGGATGGAATATTATAGACCATTTAGAGAGAAATGACAGCCTTGTTTTGTGCTAGGGAGTGCTTTTCCTGGTCCTCACAGCCCAGTGGTTCTCTGCACAGTTAATTTACAGTTACTGTTTATTTGTATATCATTGAATTGGACCTAACACATACCTGTCTTGCTCTATTTTCATAGTCTGTTTCCTCTATTCGTCTGAGCTGCTGTTTTTAGATGCCGTAGTTTTTATTTTTTACACTGAATTTAGATTGCCTGAATTTAGATTGCCATATTTTTGTCATTTCCTCCAGCCATACAAGATACTTCTCTTCATTTCTATCCCATATATATCAATCCTGCAAAGAACAATGCTTTCCTTACATAAAAAAATTATTTTTTGCAGGCCTCTCTGATGTTCTTTCTAACAATTTACCCGATATAAGCATAAAGTGCATGACTTTAAAGTCTAGACTGAAAGAATATTGACTAAATAATTAATTTACTGATGGCCTGACTAATGAAATTAAGTAACTGCAAAGGTGAATGAAATTGATGGACTCTGGTTTACATATAATGCTACTAGCAAAGTAACAATTGTGTGATTGTGTGTGCATGTGTGTTTGTGTATATATGTCGATGTATGTGATTGAGTGAATGGGTTAGCAAGCAAGCGAGCTTTGCCAGATATCAGATATGTAGATGTTTATTAACATCTTGTAAAAACCCTCAATCCATCAATACATAATAGGAGAAAAGAGCTATGCCATCTGTGGTTTTCTAATACCTACAATCAAAATTAAAACAAGACCATGTTTCTCATGTCAGCTGTTTAGCACTGCTACTCTAGCTCCATAGCTTTTTGTAATTATACAAATCTCGCAAATGTATACCCTCAGCCAAGCGACTGCACAATTTATATATTCGTATGTATAATAAAAATATTTTAACACACACACACGTATATATATATATATATATATGTGTGTGTGTGTGTGTGTGTGTGTGTGTGTGTGTGTGTGTGTGTGTGTGTGTGTGTATATGTATAGATAGCTATGGATATATAAAATGATCCCTCAGTTTGCTACACTGCCATGTTTTTTTCTTTCGAAACAGAGATTAATTTTTAAGACTGCTCAAGACTTCAATTTGCGGTTTATGAAGAGTGAGAACCATGTGTGTGTTTCCAGTTTTAATGGTGCATTTATGGTTCCAGCAAGACATAAAACCTAGAAGTACAAGATGTTCCTAGAACAGATTAATATATTCAAGGCATGCCTTGGAGATGGGCTCTGTTACTTCAGCAAGTTATGAATTTTAATGCAGTGAGCCATTAGTTTTTGCAAAGCATCAGGTTTAATGCAGGGGCCAGATGTGTATTAGAATCTTGCAGCCATTCATAATTTTTTAATTTTCAAGTTAATGTTATCATATAATGACTTATTCTTTAAAATGAAGCTGGAAAAGTGATGTCATATATAAAACTACAACTGTGCCAGAATTATTACAGATAAAAATTATTCATATAATTTCACTGGCATTAGTTTGTCAGCCCAGATATACTGACACAAGCCCATACAGCAGATGGTTCTTTAGCTGTACTGCAGTCTGCAATTAGCATACACCATGCATTTGTTTCCAGGCTGAAGCCTCATATTTTACAATGACATTCAATACTAAAATCAGTGTTGTGAGTTTTAAGCTGGAAATTTAAACTGTCCCTCAGCTCTGTTTTCAATGCACACCAAATGTTATACATAAGCAAACAAAGGTTGTCTTTGTATTGCAGATTAATGTTTGACACTTAATATAAACCACTTAAGGACAGCCCTCAACTCAAAACTGAAAAATATTAGTTCCCATGGTATCTGGATCTTTGCTGCAGTTCCAGTATGCCTTCATTACTTTTGAGTATATTTTATTATTTTCTAATTTGTTAGGTTGCCATAAAGCATGATTTCATTTTACAGTCAAGGTTTTCACCTCCTCAGCATAATTCCATGGGGACAGAAAGCACACCATAGTAGGGACATTTACTGTGCCAATGTCTCTAGACGTGTAATTATAGTACTATGATTTCCTTTTTGATAATTTAATGCAACAGCCTCATTCCTTGATTTTTCAAACGACAATCTTTTACCTTGCATTTTAATCTATGTTTGAATACAGTCTTGAAAGAGTAATTTATTCAGACTACTTTTTCAGACCTAGAATTTTAGTTCCAAATCACATTTTCTAGATGAAATGCCAGATAGTTATCTTTGATTAATGACAAACACCTAAAAAGACTGACTGCTGTCAATACATAGTTTCAAAAATGTTTGAGGACCCTAGAAGTAGAATTAGTGATGTTCCTAATTACTTTATTTTCTTAAGATTATAAACATGATAGATGTAACTGCCCATCCTTATTTACTTAATCCCACAGATGATGCAAAGAATACTAAAATGAAATAATATGACAGTTGTCAGGCATTGCAGTAAGATTGTTTTCTGTTTCTACTTTTTATTAAACACCAATATCATACTGCCTTCTAAACTGAGGATATGAAACCCTTTATTTGTAGCACAGAAAGCCCTGAGGGTGGAATCACAAGAAACTATTCCTGTCCTGCATGGAATATAAGGTGGTTTCATTTTAAATTCTGTCACAAGTTTTCCATTAGACAAAGTCACCTCAGACTGTTATTTTATCATTAATACAATTGTTTTTTGAGAAAACCCATTAGTGAATGCAGCAGGCATTAATTTTGGGTATTAAAAATCTTGAAGCACCAAACCTATTGCTACCAAAAGAGAAATAACTCCTTTAAAAAAAAGAGCAGGAAATTTGTTTTTCTCTGCAGGCAGTTGTATTTTGTGCTGTAATCAAGACCAACATCTTAGCTTCAGGAGTTTGAAGAAGTCATCCCTTGCAGCTGCAACTGCCAAGTCTATGGCTACATCGTGAGCTACAATTCTGCTAAAGCTAATATCCCCTGAAGAAAGGCTAAATGCCTATATAGTAGTTTTTTTCCAAAAACATTTTTATTAAATTTTGTGGATAAATATGGACATAAAGTATTAAAAATAATATCAAGCATAATAACTATTTACAGTATATGCAAACATCCACAATAAACATTTGTTTTATCCAAGAAATGTAATCAATATTTATCTAACAATCTCTCCAATTTTTGGCAAGCTAGACTTTTGTGTGTTACATATGATGATCTCTGATAAATAGTTTGCATTTCTTTTTTACATACAGATTTTGCTATTGAAATAAACTCAGTAAACATAAGAACTTGCTTATTTTTCCAGTTCAATGTAATTATTTTGTGAGCAATAGCTAGAATTAACCAAAGAGCAGGTAACTGATGTCTAGGAATTACACTTGGGGTAGAGACATTGAATAATATCAAAGAGCTAGTAATTTGACAGTTATTAGACCACAGGGATTTTGTGAAATGTCTAAAATCACTCCAGTATTGTGTGAGAGTTCTACATTCGATGAACATATGAACCCAGTTGGCTTCAAGAATATCACCACACCTCCAGCATTTGATTTCATTACTATTGGTTATAAGGTCGATTCTGTGTGGAGTGTAAAAGCTTGTAGTCTCCAATATAAAGATGATGAAGTGTTTTATTGAATTTAATAACTGTTTCTTATTATCGTTAGATAAAGGTTCACCATTAATCTTTATGGAGTAATTCCAAAAAGCTTGGTCAAAGTAATCAAGTCTTCTTGTAGGATTTTATATACAGGTGATATGCTTAATTTATGTTCAATGTTCATCAAACTACACAATATGAATAGTTATATCAATCTTGGTATAATATCAGTTTCCAGATTTATTGACAGTCTCACTTTATTTTCAACAAACTGTCTTAAAGATTGAATACAGAGCCAATTATCTTGACAGACATCTGGCTAAGAGAAAGTTCATTGGTTGGATGTTCTTATTGTCTATAAACTGGTGCCAAAACTTTAGGTTATTCTCTTTAAGATTCTGCATCTTAATGATATTGAAGGTATCTAGGCAATCTGGTATATAAGCTATGGGAAATGTAATGAAAAAGGTGTTCTTTATAATTGTTGTCGATTATATTTTTGAACATATAAAATATTTGGTTTATACCATGTGAGAAGTGGCTAATTTTCTTATTATATAGGCAATATTCATGAAGTATCCAAAATATGTTGTTAATTCCAAAGGTTTCCTTAAACTGGGTTTTTGAGTGCTCAGAGGAGGTTTTATGTATTTCATGTAGTTGTTTCCAGCTAGAGGTGCATATGGATGAAATCCAGTGTAGAATTATGTTAATAATAACAGATTTGGAATATAATTTTATATTGGGAAGGCCAATCCCATTACTGTCCCAGGCTCTAACATGACATTTAGAGGCTATTCTTGGTTTCTTTGGGAACCATAGAAAAGTTAGTAATAGGGAATCTATTTGTTTAAAGATTTTCTTAGGTGGAGGTAAAATCAATGATTGTATGTAAAATAATCATTTTTATTAATGTAAGTCTGTCTTCCATGGTGAAAAACATTTTGTTCCACTTTTTAGTCGTCACTGATTATAGCTAGCAGTTTAGTGAAGTTAAATTTAATAGTCTCATTCCACTTATTCTTAATACTTACTCCTAGATAATCGATCTTATCATTTTCCCAGTTGAATGTATTGTATTTTTGCAAATTACTATTTATTTTCTTATTGATTAAAAGTGTTTTGGATTTATTTTGATTCAAATTGAGCCCTAAGATTTTATTTTCCAATACTTAGTAGTGGTTTACATAATATTACATACAAATCCACTGTGATTGCTTGATGGACTTTTTATGTTCATATTTGTTTGAGTTACCTTAAAAATGCTTTAATGTTTGTATATACTACATTTAAAGCAGAAGCTATTTATGTATGTTTTTGGTGTGTAAGATGGTGTTAACGGGTGGTTTAGTTAATTTATTAACTAAACCTGGAAGTTTAGGTTCCATGTATCCATGTTTTCTTAGTTATTGGTTTCAGAATTTGTTTCTAAAGATTTTTGACTCATCCATGATACATAACTTCATGAATTACTTCAAGTCATTGTACTTGGAAGGTATTATTGACGCTCTAAATATAACTTTAATAAATGATATATATATATATATATATATGTTGCCTCACAGTAAGACGCTATCCGGTTCGACTCTCAGCTAGAGCGTCTTCTGCGTGGAGACATGTGTGAATGGGCATACCTTCATTGAAGGTTGTGCATCAGGGCTGGTAACACGGCACGTAAAAATCAACTACCAATCATTAGCGGACCGGAGTTCTGCTGTGGCGACCCCTAACTGGGAAAAGCCAAAAGACAGTTTAAATGATATATAAATGCTTATCATTAAACATTAATGGCTTAAATAACAATGTCAAAAGAGCTGGTTTAATTAAATTCATTAAAATGCACAGAGCTCAGATAATCTTTTTGCAGGAAACCCACTTGCTGAAGAAGGATTTGCAAAAACTATAATTTAATGGTTTTACAGTTCTCACGGATTCCTGCTTTAAAGCCAAAAGGAGAGGTACTCTTATACTATGGAATAATACTTATACACTACCCAAAATTTTAAACACCTTTTCAGATAAAGACAGAATGTTAAGCTTAGTAGTGCTAGAAGTTAATAAGAAATGCTTCACACTGGTAAACTCATATTGGATTCCTGGTCTAGGAACTAAATATGTGAAGAAATACTTAGATCTCATTACTTTACATGCAAAGGGAGAAATTATTCTGGCAGGAGATTTCAATTGCTTGTTATCATATGAAGACACCTCAAAAAATAGTAAGGTTAAACTAACGACACAAGCTAAAATGGTCAACAGTTTTATAGCCTCAATAAATTTTAGAGACATACATAATTTAAGAGCTCAAAACTCACTGCAATACACTCTTTATAATTTCTGATTCGGCACACAAACTAATATTGATAAGAATTTTGTGTCTAACACTCTTTACTCTAAAATAAGTGATGTTGTAATACAGTCATGTCCACTCTCTGACAATACCTTTTTGATCAGCTTGACTGTGAAAAAAGATGATATGATAATTTTTCAAAGAATCCCAGCCTATGTTACTAAGTTAAAAGACTTTAAGGAGTGTTTATTAAAAGAAATAAATGCATTTATGGAAAACAACAATAATGGTGAAGTAACAGATATCATACATGCATTAAAAGTTCACATCTTTAGTGGAGTTAAAGCTTGGTATTTTCAAAGGAGAAAGGAATGGGACAAGGAACTTACTGATTTACAAGCCAAAATAGATAAGCTGAAACTAAATTTAAAATCAAATGATAAAGCAGTACTTAATGAAATTTTTAAGCTAAACCACAAATATTTAGAAATATTGAATCATAAGGTTGCTATAAGCTTAGAAAAGATTAAACTACAGTCCTATTCAGTAACCCCCAGACATTTACATAATTTAGCTATCAGATTCAAACAAATTAGTAAACAAAATCACATTAATGAAATTAAATACAAGAATAATAACACAGTAAAAAGAACAACTGATTTAGGAGGTTTATTAGAAGCCTTTATAGGTTCATAGGTTCATAGGTTCATACTAGGCTATCTGCCCTGGGGCAATTATAAGCCTAGCCCGATTCTGTATGGCTTACGCCACCCCTTGATTTGAGTATACTGCGCCCTTTTTAAGGTTTAGTTTACTGTGCCTCTGTCTAATAGTGACACGGGAGTAATCCCTGGGACAAACCCTGCAATCCCCCATCCACCTATCAAGATTCTTCTTGAAGAGATTCAGTGAGGTGCTCTGCCTCACATGAACTGGAATTCTAGTCCAGAGCAAAGGGAGCCTCTGGGTTATGAACCTGTCCCTCCAGCAAGTTCTATTTATTTCTGTGCTGAGGTTCAAGTCCCTCGAGCGTGCGGCTCTAAGGGATTTAGATTTACTGAGGTGGAGCATGTCCATTAATTCTGGATTTTACATAGCTTTGTATGTCAGGCATAGATCGCCTCGAAGTAGGCGGTATGCAACTGAGTAGAGCTGGAGTTTTTTTAACCGAGCAGCATATGGCATCTGTTTGAGACCCTTGATCCTCTTGGTGAGATACTTTTGGGGTCTCTCTAATTGCTGCAGGTGTCAGGTAAGGTACATCCCAAAAGGGGCATTGTATTCTATGATGGGCCTGATGAGGGATGAATAAAGGGGCATGATTACCTCTCTTGATCTAGATGTGAAACCCTTCGTGATGAGGTGGGCTATGTAGAAGGTCTTTCTAACCACTTTGGCAATGTGGTTTTCAAAGGAGAGATTGCTATCAACTTGGGTCCCCAGGTCCCTAATAACTTTCTCTGTACTTAATGGGTTTCCACCTATGTGGTAATTTGTGGGCACATTGTTTTTGCCAAAGGGTATGACTATACATTTTTTGGCATTTAGCTTTAAACCATGGCACTGGCACCAGTTATCTGTCTCTGTGAGACCTTTATGAACGATGTTTGTGTCAGCTGGAGAGTCGATTATGGCGCACAGTTTTCAGTCGTCTGCAAACTTGGTGAGCCATAGTCCTTCCACGTTTGCCTATACCTCGGAAAAGTATATACCGAACAAGAGTGGCCCCAGGACAGAACCCTGTGGGATGCCACCTGTGAACGGTTTCGAGTCTGACATGGCTCCAGCAACTCTCACTCTGTGGGTTCTGTCTTTGAGCCAGTTTGCGACCCATCTTGTGACATAGGGGTTTATATTTAAGCTGGATAGCTTATCTATGATGCCCGAGTGGGGTATTGTGTCAAATGCCTTTGCAAGGTCCAGATAGGCTGTGTGGACTACCTTCCCTTCATCTATGGCTTTGGTGACTGTTTTGAAGAAGTCAACCAGGTTCAAAAGGCAGGATCTGCCCTTGACAAAGCCGAACTGGGTAGGATCTAGTGTCTGTAGGTCCCCAATGTCTTTGTTTATGAGCTCCATGATGATCCTCTCCATAGCCTTGCAGACTAAGCTAGTCAGGCTTATAGGGCGATAGTTTCCAGGGTCCGTAGAGGCTCCACCTTTGTGGAGTGGGACCACTGTTGCTGTATGCCATTCTGTGGGCACATATCCTGTAGTGAGGCTGAGATTGCATAGCTGTTTTATTTGAGGGATTAGTTCCTCTCGGTGTTCTTGTAGGACGCAACCTGGGATGCCATCTGGTCCCATGGAAGCAGTGTTTTTTTGCTTTGGAGAGGCAGCCTTCACCTGAGCATCAGAGATGTTTGGGAGGCAGCCCTCTGCCAAGCCAAGAAATCATTATCGGTCAATCAATGACGTGCAATCACCACTAGATTCAGACAATGTAATAGATAAATTTTTACAAGAAAATATCAAGTCTAAACTATCAAAACAACAAAATAGTACCCTAAATAAACAAATAACCTTAGCAAAAGTGAAAGAACAAGTTAAAAATCTGAAGGATAATAAAGCCCCAGGGTTAGATAGGATAATCACAGATATATATAACATTCTTCCAGAGCACACAATGATGTTATTATTAAACACATTCTCCATGGTTAAACAAGACTTAATTTTCCTCCCTTGTGGAAGTACTCAATAATTTCCCCCATTCTGAAACAAGGTAAGCATCTCCAACTATGTGCATCCTATAGACCCGTTTCATTGTTAAATATTGATTATAAAATGTTCATGTCTATCCTGGGCAAAAGACTACAGAATATATTACCCAATCTAATACATTTTGATCAAACTGTCTTTATCTTTTATAGAAAAGTACACAACAATATTATTAAGCTACTATCTCTAATAGACATTGCAAACAAAACCAAGAAACAATTAACTATTATTAGTCTGGATCTTGATAAGGCATTTGATTCCCTTAGTTGGTCATACTTACAAAAAAATCTTTAAAGAATTTAACTTTACTTCAGATTTCACTAAACTGATATTAAATATTTATGGTGATTCTAAAGCATTTGTTA
This sequence comes from Protopterus annectens, assembly GCF_019279795.1. NCBI lineage: Eukaryota > Metazoa > Chordata > Ceratodontiformes > Protopteridae > Protopterus > Protopterus annectens. The sequence continues at coordinate 1,421,788,524 of NC_056746.1, read as the reverse complement.
AGATTGGTTCATGTCTATCATCCCCAGTACAAATTCATAAGGGAACCAAACAAGGTTGCCCTCTATCCCCATTATTTTTGCTTTATCAGTGGAACCCTTTGCTTCATTTATTAGAAATAACCCAAACATCAAAGGATGTCAAGTTAATGAGGGATACTGGCCAAAAGTTCAGCTTTTTGCTGACTATATTCTACTAACATCCAGTGACATAGAAGGCTCTTTATATAGTAGTTTTTGAAGGGATAGCTAATCAGAAAGGCTGGAGCTGGGCCAGATGGGTTCAGATGCTGTCTGCACAACTATCCAGGCATCCCCATCTATTTACTTATGAATATGAAGGGCACTGAATAAAAGGGTTATGAAAAAGTAAAATCCTACCTACTTTCCCAGGTGACAGCCATTGTGGAAAACAAAGCACTCAAGTTTCATGAATTGATTTACAGTAAAAGCAAAATGGCAAGTCACAGTTTTCAGAACTTAAGCATATTGTCACTTTATAGCTAGATGCAGAAGGTAATAACAGTAAAGAGGCTATGATTGAAACAATCATAACAGACAGATTTAAATGAACACTGCTTCGTCTTAAGTGGGTGTGAACCATGAGACACAATATTTTTCACATTTTTTGAAAGAGTGATATACCAAAAAAATCTACATAAAAATTGAGTTATCTAAAGCAAATTACAAACTTTTGTTAAAAATAAAAGGAGCGTCAAATAGTTTTGAATTGTTAGGAAACTTCATAGCAAGGGAGCAAGCACTTAGTACCCTGCATCAGAACACGAGAATATAACAGATCAGGAGTGTAAGAGAGTTGAGGAAATGGGCAAAAAGGGGAAGATGTAGCTGAGTATCAAGGCATGTTTGCACAAGTGGTGTTTATAAAGTATGACAAATGGGTATAAAATTATTATATATTGTTATTATATACGTAAAACATATATATATAACATATTTATATTTATATATATATATATATATATATATATATATATATATATATATATATATAAAATATTTCAGATTTTTTTGTTAATGAGGATCGCTTGTCTATAACAAATAAAAGCTTGTTGCTTTGGAACACTACCTAGGTTTCATGATTTTTGGAAATTATTGTGACTAAGCTCATCAACATAGTTTTAAGATCACTAGTTTCTTTGTTTTTTATTTTTTTTCCTCAACACTCATAGTGCTGAGGTTGGAATTAGATTCCTATGATTGTTCATTGTTTCACAAATGGATATAAGGGAACGCAGGAGGGGCACTTTAAATCTTTATAGCAGCCTCCACAGGAAAAGGTGCACTTGTTCCTATACAACAAGCTTTTGAGGCTAAATGTTTCCTATGTAACTAACTGGACCTGTAAGTTCCAAATATCCACAGTTATACGGGGGAGAACAAACGTCATGTGTGAAAGTACAAAAAAAAACAAACAAAAAAAAAAAAGATAGCACCACGGTAGTGGCAGGTTGTCCTGAAACTTCAGATCTTCTAAGTTATCAAAAAGGCTTGCAAACTATCCTAGTAGAAGTTAAAAAATATTGCTAACAGAAATACTATGTCAAATATAAATATTGCTAATTCTGTACTTGTTACACAAGAGAATTGTTTGCTTGAGCTAAACACTGCAGTTAGGGTGACGGGAGACACAGCTTTCCAGATGCCTCTGGCCAGCATTCATTTGGACTTGGAAAGGGGGCAAGGAAGCAAACAGGTGGCTGTATCCAGTGATGTATCAGCAGGTATTCTAACAAGCAATAACTATGGTGGTACAATACCTTGTAAACATGCAATTATGTACAGGGCAGGCATGGAGACAATTGTGTTTGCAAGGTGGCAGGAAGAAGACCCAGCTAGTGCCTATGCATCAAACAGATACTGATGATGCATTATTTCAGGGAAAGATCTAGGTAGTGGCAACAAATTTCAGTTTAACCAATAGATATTCAAAGGTACTGGACTTCTTCCCAGAAGGGGTTATTTCAGAGGGTGAAAAGGTTGTCAGCAATATACGTAAATCTACAATACAGTTGTAAATAATATTAGACTTCCATTGGAAGGGGAACTAGAGACCATCACAAAGATCTAGTAGAGACTGGCACAATTGTCAGATTCTAGCTTGAAGTTGAACATTTGATAGCTATCCAAGGAGGCTCCTGGTTCTCAAAGGAAGGAGGACTCTTGTTTATTCAGGTATAAAGGATTACTGTACAGGGAATGCACAGGAGAATGGACAGCAGTGCTAGAGTGATATAACACTTGATGGCCCCAAGGGCCAATCGCTAGGCACTTCTGGTTATTCCTTTATCATGCCATTTAAGCATAAAGCAATGTAAAGGATGCTTATACAAAATATATATTGGCCAGGCTAAGCAAAAGATGAGAAGGTATACCAAAATTTGTAAGCAGTGTCAAAAGTGTTGGCAAGACAGAAGACAAAACTGAGACTGCTTTGGTGCCTTTGCCTGTTATTGAGGAACCACTTCAGAGGACAACTGTGGATGTTGTCAGACATCTTAGTACCCCAAGCACCAAAGATAAAAGTTGCATCGTGTGCTAGACTATGTTATTAGTCACCATGAAGTGTAGTTTTTGTACTTTAGTTGAAGCAAAAAAGCTGGAAAATACTCTAAAAAAATTTCAACTGGATGAGTTTTCACCAGAAAATACTGACAGACAGAGAAGTCAACTTTATACTGGACCAGCTGAAATTATTTTTGCAATGTTGTGAGGTTAAGCAGGCAAAAAAAAAATCTTTTGCCTCCAAACAAATTATTTGGTTGAAAATGTTTAACTCTCAAAGCAATAGTCTGATGATTTCCAGACCAGTATAAGCAGGAGAGGAATGCACAGGAGAATGGACAGGAGTACTACAGAGGGAAATGATATAACACTTGATAGTCCCAAGGGCTGACCACTGGGCACTTCTTGTTGTTCCTTTTTCATGCCATCCACAGACACAGGTGACCCAAAACTTAACAGGCTTTACACTACTTAAGCTATCTTCTAATCTCAAGGAGTGGGAGGCAGCTGCTAGACTTAAATTGTTATTAATAAGAGGGCAAATGTGATTCCCAGGAGTCTGTTGTGAAATATGCACTGAATTACAGGACCAAGCTTAGGAAGCCCATTGTGTTGGCAGATGGGCACCTAGTGTAATCACAGTAACAGCAAACAGAACTGGACAGTAAGGGCTCAAGAGAATGCAGTTAAGCAAAAGATCACACATTTATGACCAAGCAGAAAGCCCATGTGTCTTTAATGTTGGAAAATCAGAAAACTCTGGAATCTTTTCCTACACTAGGTGTTTGGATTTTTTTTTCTCATATTGATAATTCAGTGCATAAGGGAGTTCTTCATTCCTGCATTTGCCATCATTTCATGAGACACTAAACCAAGGTCCCGTCGTTGTGAGTTGGTGGATGTAAAAGATCTCATAATACTTAATGCTCTAATGGTATAGAGGGAAAAAACCCTGACTATGGCCCAAGTGACCTTGGTTTGATTGGTGGCTCTGGTTTCTGACAAAGAGCATCATTCTCAACTTCTTAGCATAAAAAATCTGGACAAAGACAAATATAATGAGTGGACAAAACCTCAAATATAGAGACAAATTTTAAATATTTCTCTTAATAACTTAGAATGTTGATAGAACAAAAGGTCTTGTGTTACCATGCATTTTCTGAATGATATTAAGTTTGAAACGCAAATGCTTGTCATTATTTAGGGAAATCAGTCCTCACTGATTTGCCACAAAAATCTATACAAACACTAATTTTATGTGGAACAGACCAAAAATTTGAGGCAAAAGTCTGGACATTTGACAAAAATCTGGACAGTTGAGATATATAATGGAGGGGCAGGGAGGGATGGGCATGACCATCTGGGGGGAGGATGGGCAGGTCAATGAATGCTCACAGTGATGATTTTGAATGGAGGCTAGGGACATCACAAGCTGGAAGTACTTAAAAGAGGGGTTGAGGCTGGAGATATGGCTGAGTGGCTCTGGAAGGGGTGCAAAACACCACACATCTCTACTGCACACCTCTCTCTTGGACTTCATCATGGACATGCAGAAGGAGAAGGGAGATTGAAAATGGGTAGGTCTAGAAGTAAAATCCCCCACTCCCTGAATGGAAGCACAGCCGTAGCAGGCCCCTGGGTGCCTCATTCTGCAACTAGCCCAGCAGCACTGGATTAAGTCCAGGTATGAAGATTAGCAGCTGGAATACCTGGTGAGGACAGGTACTGGAGAGGTGGGCCAGTAGAAATAATGGTATATAGAGGTACAAGAAAAAACGAGGAAAGAAAAAAAAAAAGATACCATGACACTTATTAAATAGACTTAGGGTATGCTTAGTTTGTCTTTACTGATTCCTTTTCTGCTTAACCTAATCCAGTATCAGCCTATTAGCACCTGATGTTCTTCTGGGTGGTATAGCAACTGACTGATGTTTACTGACAAGCCATTTCCTCTAAGACATATTGATACTGATTTCACTACCAAGAGATGCACTCATTTATCTAAACTGAATGCTAGTCTTTTCATCCCACACATGGTCATTAAAAAGAACTTAAACATAACTACTTTAATACAGCACATCATCACTCCTACATAGGTTCATAGGCAGTTACTAGGATTGCAGCCCAACAGCCTTTACAAGCCTAGCCATGTAATCCCACATATCCCCATTTGTTCTTTTTTGAGTGGTTAAGAATGAATTTATGAAAAGATTAGGTCTGTGATCAACACCAGCTACCCCTGTCCATGAGGGACAAGGGTGCTACCCCAGGAGCAAATTTGTATTTTCCCATCCAGTTATCTAGGTTGTGTTTGAATAAGGTCAGTGAAGAGCTCTGTTTTATGTGAAAAAGGATTCTATTCTAGAGAAGCAAAGTTTCTGGGAGACATATCTGTCTCTCCAATATGATCTGTTAATGTCACAAGCTAGGATGAGATCCCTAGAAGGAGTGACTCTTCGGCCATTTGACTTACAGATGTGCAGCATTTCCATTAGGGCAGGGTTGGAGATTGCCCTATAGGCCAGCCACCACTCAGTAGCCTATATGATACAGAGTAAAGTGACAGGGCTTTCAGCCTGTCCATGTAGGTCATGGCTTGGAGTCCCTGTCTCTCCGGCTGCTGCAGTAGTCTGGTGAGATACATACAAAAGGGTACATTATACTCTAATAGTGGCCTGATGACAGTCAAGTACAAAAGAGTTATAACCTCCCTTGACCTGGATGCTATGGCCTTGCTTATGAGATGCACCATGTAGAAGGCTTTCCTTACCACTGTAGAAACTTGGTGGTCAAAGTTCAGATTGCTATCAACCTGTGTATGATCTTTTGTGCTGAATGAAATCCTTGCCTAAGCTTTTTGGGCAGTATAGACATCCTACTAGCTCACCTCAGACACATAGCCAAAATACTAACACTACACCAACTCCTTTTTTTCTTACCTACTTCTACTGTGTGTTATCTGTACTACAGGCTTGTACCGCTAAGGTCACATCACCCTGCAGCACATCCAATAATCATCTTAATTATAGGTTACTTCATTGCAAGACACACAGACATAGCACTAACTAGGCTGGCAAAGGAAAGAGTGACACCTGCCTCTCTTATGTAAGGATTAGATATATCCTTATGGCAGTTTGGTCATTACACTACCCCAGATATGATTGTGCCCTTGAGCTGCTCATGTGAAGGTGAACAGTTTTATTCACCCTGGAGTAGATGCAGAGAGATAGAGAGAGAGAGACTGCTTTTCACTCATATCTTTAAAAAAGACAAGGTCCTAGCACTGAGCAGTATTATATTTCACTAAGAATTATGCTAACAATCACTAATAAAACAATATGTTTCCATAACTGGCTAATAAAGTGACATCCACTACATGTCTGGAAGTGTTGAAATGCTCAATGGACCATACACACACACCGTACTTTGCCAGGAACAGACTGTACCTGTCACATCATAGTGTTTGATGCAGGCTAAAACTTGTGTTACACCACAGCACCCTTTTTAGGCAGAGTTCACCTGACTGACATTCCAACTTATCAACTTTCAATTTGGATAACATCATGATAGCACTGTTGAATGCCAGAAGTCTAAATGACATACTCTCTGAACTTGATACCTTCTATAACCTAGAAAATGTTATTACAGAAAACTGATCCAAATGTAATGATAGCACTCCCTCTATTCCATGGTACAGTACTCATCTTATAGTCAGATCCAATGACAAATGTGTGTGTGTTTGTGGGGGAAGAGGGGGAGTATTTATGTTTATTTATAAGACCATTGCGTTTCACACAATCACACTTGGCACAAATCTGAAAGTGATTTAAGTCATAGTTACACTCAATAAAATAAATAAATCATCACATTATAGACAGCTTTAGAATCCCATCTATAACCACATCAAACAATACAGAATACCTTAACCAGTTAGAAAAGTCAAACATCAAACCAAATACCTATCTAATGGATGGCTTAAACTACTGACACAGACTGACAAATTCACACAAACAAAAATAAATTATTTTCTGAGATTTCTAAATTTTTAAATACCATTGTAGATTACCAGATTACCCTCCTGTTTACCAGATGTGATAATCTACTAGATATTTTGCTTCACAAAGATTGCCACTAATTGTATCACCAAACTTCTTGTCCACTTCTTAGTCAAAGCCAGCCATCTTGTTGTGACCTTTTCCTTGAAAATCTGTTCTGTGGTCCCTAATATCTCTGGTACATTCATGGATTACTCCAAAATAAATTGCTTAGTCTTTGAAAATATTATAGATAATAACAAATTATATGATTCCTAAACAACCCTTGTGATGAGAATGTTGTCTACTTTTTTTAAGTGTTATTCCTTTTGGGATAGATATGGTGAGATATCTGTTTCCAAAAACATAAGCATTAGAACACATTTAAAACCTAAACTAAACCGTTATGGCAAAACTCCTCCATCAACAACCTGTATAACAAAAAAAGAAATTCAGACCTTCTATAAAAGATGCCCAGTTTAACAGTATAAGAGTGGGTCAAAAAAACTGGTAACCCCTTCAAATTATTAATAGGAAAGGCATTTATTGTTGCAATGAATTGAAAATACAACCATTATCCATTCTTTAGCTACATTATGAATCATAAAAGTACATTTCTCGTTTGAACTTCTCTCACAATGCTTCCTTCTTTGACCCCAAGTAAATTGGTAATATTGTTCAAATTATCTTTCAGCTTTGTCTGCCCACTCTCTTTCCTGACTCCCCTTCCCCCTCACACCTCTCCATTAAAAAACACTCAGAACCAAGTCCTTCTGACACTGTCAAAAATTAAAAATACTAATTCCACAGCCCAGTTCCATGGGTCATGCCATTTTTCAGGGATGTCTGCTAAATGCTCTAATTCCCACATAAGAAAATCACAACATTAACTCTATAACCCAAGTCTCTGCACTAATTCTGCCCCTGAGATGTGGACAGCAGTGGTTTTAGTGTCCTTGCTTAAAGGTGGTCCCTCTCCTTACCCTGGGAATTAGAAGCCTCTTAGTTTCATTAGTATATATGCAAGGTGATGGGATGTCTTATAGCTGAACTAAATAACAACATTATGGTGACTTTATACCCTGAATACATGTTGGTTTGGCTTTCTTGCAGTCAGATCATGCTTGCTCGACCTGCTTCTGGCAGACTTTTTGAAAGGGGATGCCAAGGCCATAGATATGGGGGATACGGTCTATGTTACCTATGTGGACCTTAGTAAGACTGTGAAAACAACTGAGAAATCAAACTCAACTGTTCTGTACAACAATTAAAAGTGAATGTCACTCGCCAATGAATACAACTAAAAACTGTGCAAACTATCTTCATCAGGCTCTTTTATAAGCTAAGCTAACTGTCTTAACTGTTCCAGTTCTTATTTTCATTATTTCAAAATTAATAAACAGTTGTTTAGAAAGTTCCATCCTGTCATCAGTCTCTGAAAGTAAACACAGAGCAACTGGAAACATTCCAATGACATCATCTGTAGATCAGCTGACTCTGAGACAGTCTGCATCTAGAATCTCCTGTACAAACATGTGCAATTAGACATGTGCAGGAAGACTGTTCAACTTTTAACAGATTCTGTACAGAGTATTAATCAACATGTAAGAACTTATTTACAATATCATAGCTAGTCATACTGGTATATAATACACAGGTTAATCTGAAATTATGTACAAAGCTACAGCCAGACATGCTAGCACTGATGACAATGCCTAATTTCTTCACATCCCCCCACCATGACTCAAGCATGATTTTCAAGTGACCCTTGAAAAACAATGCTTGAGAAAAATGGGTCTGTTTGGGAATATATCAACCGACTTCTCCCCTCGACAATCCATCTGCATTGGCATTATTAACCCCACTATGGTGTTATATTGTCATGTAATATGCTTGCAACCCTACACTCCACCTCAGTAATTTGTCATTTTGCTTGCTGACTCTGTTTATCCATGTTAAAGGGTTATGATCTGTGAGTACAGTAAATTTTCTTCCATAAAGATAAGGTTGCAGCTTCTGCAATGCCCATACTGTTGCTAGACATTCTTTCTCCACAGCTGCATAACATTCTTCCCTAGGTTGAAATCTACAGCTAAGATATACCACTGTATGTTCTTCTCTTTCTGAGGAAACTTGGCTAAGAACAGCCCCCACCCCATAATTTGAAGCACCTACTTGCACAACAAATTCTTTGCCATAATCTGGGCTGGCTAACACAGAGGGTCCTCCCAAAAGCTCTTTAAATTTCTGGAAAGCCTGCTCATAATCTGTGATCCACAATACCTTATCTGGTTTATTTTTCCTAGTTAGGTCAGTATTATTGTACTATAATTGCACAGAAATTTTCTATAGTACGCCACTGTACCTAAAAAAGCTTTCTCTTGCTTTTTAGTAACAGGAACTGTCCATGCTTGAATTGATTCTAATTTAACAGGTTCTGTCCTAATCTTACTACTCTCCACTCTGTGTCCTAATGAAGAAAAAATCAACAGGGCTACCACAACTATGAGCATGAATTTATTAAAAACACAAGAGTAAAAACAAAGGATAAGCGCTTTCACATAAATAACACTTCTTCAGATCCACGGATCAATACATGATAGTGCTTATCTTTTGTTTTTACTCATGTGTTTTTAATAAATTTATGCTCATAGTTGTGGTAGCCCTGTTGGTTTTTTCTTCATTTGGTTTGCTTTTTTCAAACTTGGGCTTTTGGGTGCTAGCTGGCCTTTTGTTACATAGTGACTCTGTGTCCTATGTACTTGACCTCTGCCATACCCACCTGATACTTACTGGGTTTAGTGGTTAATCCTGCCATTTTTTATCTACCCAAGACCTCTCTAGCATGTTGAAGGTGCTCTTGCCAGGAATGGCTATAAATACCAATGTTATCCATGTACTCTAGAGCATAATCTCCTGCTCATACTAAGATATGATCTACCCATCTCTGGAATGTTGCTGGGTCATTTTTCTTTCCAAAGGTCATCCTTGTAAATGTATACAATCCAAAAGAAGTTACAAATGCTGACCTCTCTCTAGGAATGGGAGTCAATGGTACCTGCCAGTATCCCTTGGTCAGATCAATGGTGGTCAGATACCTAGCCCCACCCAGTTGTTCTAAGGTTTTATCTGTTCTAGGCATAAGGTATGCATCTGACTCTACAACTGTTTAATTTCCTATAGTCTCCACAGAATCTAACAATACCATCCTTCTTTGGCACCACTACTACTGGGGAAGCTCAAGAACTGTTGGTTCCTGAATTACCCCAACTTCTAGAATTTCCATTATCTCCTCTTTTAGAGTCTGTTTAACTTTCTCAGGCACTCTGTAAGGAAGCTGCTTGATAGTTGTTTGGGGTCCTGTGTCCACATGGTGCTGCATCAAGTCAGTACACCCAGGTTTTCCTGTGAATATGTTCTCAAATTCCTTCAATACTGCTCTTATCTCTCAGACTTGATTAGGAGTTAACTGTTGCTGTTCCACAGAGATGTCATTTCTAGCCTCACCAAGAAGATTGGTTACCATACCCCCTTCAGACTGCTTCAGCCATTCACTGCCAATAGTCAGTACTACAGCTTCCCTATCATGATAAGTTTTATCATATTAACATGGTATAGTTTGTGCCCCTGTCTTCTTCCTAAATGTTTACCATGTAATTCACATCACTGACTTTCCTTATGACTTCAAAGGGTCCCTCCCAAGCTGCTTGTAACTTGTTATGTCTAACAGGAACAAGTACAATAACCTTCTGGCCCTCAGGTTATTTTTGGGCTCAATCATTCCTATTATACCAAACTTTTTTTCACCTGTTGGGCTAATGCTAAGTTTGCTTGGACCAGACACATGAGCTTCTTATGTCTGGTTGTGAAGTTAAGGATGTATGCCAGAACACATTCTTTGTAAGATTCACTCTCACCTTCTCACTCATCTCAAATCAAATCTAAAGGCCCCCTCACTCTATCCCCATATAACAACTCAAAGGGTGAAAAACCTGTAGATGCCTGTGGTACTTCCCTGTATGCATAGGGCAAATACCTGTTCCACTCCCTTTTAAACTGGTCTGCAAAAGCCTGTAGCATAGTATTTCATGTTGAGTTTAACCTCTCCACAAGATCATTAGTCTGGGGATGATAGGGGTTGGCTGTTAGATGTTTCATCTCACGGTGCTTTCACAAACAAGTCAGCAGGTCTGACATAAAGTTGGCTCCTCGGTCAGTCAGTATCTCCCTCGGAAAACCTACCCTGCTGAAAATTTCTAGCAAAGCATTTGCCACCTTCTCTGCCTCAATAGATGACAGAGCTGCCACCTCAGTGTATCTGGTAGCACAGTCCACTACCATCAGGATATATTTCTTCCCTGTAGAACTTGGAGTACTCAGGGGTCCAACAATATCCATGGTCACTCTCTGAAATGGCTCTTCAGTAACAGGCAAAGGCATTAACAGAGTGTTAACTTTGTTCCCTGCCTTGTCAACTTTTTGGCACTGTCCACAAGTCCTACAATATCCTACCACATCCTTTGCAATCCCAGGCCAATAAAATTTCTGCATAATACGTCTCTTAGCACATTTTATACACATATGACCTGAAAAAGTGATGTTGTGCTATGGCTAAAAGTGGCAGATGGTAAGCTCTAGGCACTACCAACTGCTGTATTATCTCACCTTCTAGCCCACCTTCAGGAGTCCACTCTCTATACAACAAACCTTTGTTCCAGTATACAGACACCCCTCTTCCTTTAGCTTTATGTGCCTCCTTAGCCACCTCACTCAAGCTTTGCAATGTAGGGTCCATAAGTTGAGCATGTCTCAACTCTACCTTTGTGACCCTCTCCAGCTCCCCTTCCACAGGAAGCCTAATAACTTCCAACAGCTGTGCCTCGCTGTCAATATGGGTACTACCACTCATCTTTGTCCTTGCAGTCACCATGTCCAAGGGAACATCAGTACCTACCAGTAGCTGTGGCTCACTTTCAGACTTACTGCTACAGGACAGCTCCTTCTGTGAAACAGCCACCACACCAGTCCCAGTTTTAGATATGAGATCTGTCTGGGTCTCCCCCTGGCTACAAGATCTACATGCCTGTCTCCAAGCCTGACTGCATGTCACTGCATGCACACAAGATATTGCATCATCAAAGTCATTCCCTATCAGGACATCTGCAAGAATATCCTCAAACACACCTACCTGCTTGCTTCCTGTTCCACCCTCCCAGTCAAGATGAACATTAGCCAAAGGTATTTGGAATGGGGTACCAACCAAAGGTCTGACTGGAGTGGACTATCTATGCAAGTACTGCTCTTCTGTAACCACTCCAGGCCTCACAATGGTTATATTAGAAGCTGTGTCTATCTTAGCAGTAACCTGTTTATCATCTGCTAAGATAGGATATAATTTTTGGTGATAGTTTGGCACCCCTGTTGTTTTCAAACAGCTTACCACCGGCAGTTTGTCATCCCTACTTGTTGGCTCTCTCACCTTCTGTTTCTCACCTTACCCCAATGGACATCTGGCTGTTATGTGACTCCTCTGGTTACATTTGAAACATCCAATGCCTAACCATGTACTTGGACTAGCAGTTTTCACTGTTACTAGTGTACTCTGTTGGAGTGGTTTAGACTTCTCCCCATGGGTTCCCTTATGTCCATGTGCAGCAGTGGGTATCCCTTTCTTATGCATTGGTGTTCTGCTTGTTGAGTACAGATTCCCTTTACTCCCCACCTCCTCCGCAGAGTTGCACTCTTGATCTGCTAACCAGATGTTCATGTCATCAGGCAAAGTACTGAGGGCTTGTTCCCTCACCAAAAGGTCTGCCAGTCCCTCAAAAGTGGTAACCTAGAGGGGCTTGGCCAAGATGTTATCAGGCTAACAGCACTCTTTCTTAGATCTCCTACCTAAAACATATTTCTGACAGGAATTTTCAACTATTTAAAATTCTGGACTTATTTTTTTTTGTGGAATTCTTCTACTAAGTAGCCCTGAAGTTTACAACTTGCTTTTGCACTTTTTCTTATCAAATTCCTGTAAATTACAAGCAATAAGGATTCTGACAATTCTGCATTATGAGCTATTCTAAAAACATTTGAAAGGATATGACTTTCAAGAAAGAGTTACAATATTTACTCAAAAGCATACATGATTTATCAATAAAGACTGACAAAATGGATTAGAAGTTGGACACCTTGAAAGATGAGTGCAAATAAAAACAGATATAACAACTACAGGAGTTTTTCTTACATCAAAAAGCTCAGATTGCCAGCATCATTAGATGATATAAAGGGAAGAGTATCTGAAGAAGAACAGCATGTGGAATTTCTGTTAAAAACAAAATGCTTCTTTGTTACACAAAATTAATGATCTTGAAAATAGATCTCGAAGAAACAACCTTGTCTTTTATGGACTTCCTGAAAAGACTGAAGGAGATAATATGGTTAATTCTTACATCCTGGATTCCTGGCATCCTAAATTTACCAGAATACTTTCTTTTGGAATTGAAAGGGCATACAGGACCTTAGCTGCTCCCTTTTCATCTACCAAACCAAATAACAAACCAAGATCTTGGGCAGGATTCACGAAGGCTTGCACGGAGTCTAAGAGTAGTGTAAGACTCCATGCAGCCCTCGTGATCCAGGAACAGCCCGAAATTCCATGTAAGAGACCAGCTAAAATGTCTCTTACACGGAGTGGGCGTGGATATGCTAATCACCTCACTTGCAGCCCGTGTAAGAGACGTTTTAGCTGCAGAAATGTACTCAGTTGACAACTGAGTATGTTTCTGCAAAAAAACACAATGGAGCCATGTCAGCTCCAAATAAAGGGTGCATATGTGTCAGACAGCATGCCAATGGCCAAATATGTGGCAATTGGCAAGGTACCCCATGCAAATATGAGAAATATTTTTTTTTTCGGCGATCAAACGCAGCGCAGCCCCGCGTAAATGGGCTTTGCTGTATAAAACATAAAAATGAAGGTTACAAACCCACAAATGTGGGTTTTATGCAACACATGGATTTACAATGCAGGGACCAGCAGACCAAAAACAACATGGCCACCGTTTAGTGGTTGCTAAGGGGGGAAACTGAGTCTAAGACATATAACTAAGCATTAGTAGGCAATCTGATATAAATGAGTGTTAGGATACTGAATTCCACTGTCACATAGCAAATGAGCACATTCTGAGTAGTGTAAGAGATACATAAGGGGGAGGAATAGAGTAGGCAATAGGTGACATCACAGGGGGGAATGGCAGAAAGAAATGCAGTTCATTGGAGGTCAGTGTTACATGACAGATGTCAGACACATATCATGGAAAGAGGAGTGCCACAAGATAAGCATGGGAAAGTCAAGAAATGAAACATGTACACTGTTGCTTAAACCAAAGTTTCTTGCTGGGCGTGCATGCGCATGTGTGCGTGCCATGAGGCGCGAGTAGGGCAGTGTGCGCGCGTGTAAGGCAGACTGAGCATGTGGGAGCCCGTTGGCAGACTTGTAAGACTGTTTGCGCTGGTGTGCGCGCGTTTTAACCCGAATAAGAAGATTCTAAACTGTGTAAGCCTGTGTGCACGCGTGTAAGCCACTGTGAGCGTGTTTCTGCTGGTATGCGCGTTGCTCCCCCCTGAGGAAACAGAAAGGAAAAAGGAAGCAACAGAATTAGTAGGAAGCTAGCAGGGAATACTGCTGGAGCTAGCAGGTGAAAACAATTAGAAGCAGGCAATTACACAGGCAGAATAGTAGCTCAGCCAAGCACTTAAAACTCTGCAAACAGCAGTGCAGGATGTTTCTCTCAAGAGACACTGCAAGACAGGAGTAAGCTATTTGAAGTGAAAACTGAAAAAGCTGAACTCAGAGCAGAAATGCTAGGGGCTGCCATAGCTGTCATAAGGAGATATAGGCTACTTGCTGAGGGTGGTGACAATGCAAATGGTGCCAGACAACCCACAGTGAGGAGACGGAGAAGATTGTACAGGCACAGGGTCACCTACCACTGGTTACATGAGCTGGAGATAGTAGAGCGCTACAGAGTGGACAGAGACCTCCTACAGCAAATTGTTGAGCTGTGCAGGCCACGCCTCACACACAGAACCAACAGAGGGGAACCCATCCCAATGGAAACCAAGGTATGTGTTGGCCTAAGAATACTAGCAACAGGTACCTTCCAGAGACCAACTAGTGATATGATGGGGATATCACTGGCATCAGCCTCCAGGGTACTGCACCAGTTCCTGGATGCCATGTCAGCACATGTCGGTGATCATGTATATTTCCCCAATGCCAGTGAGGTATTGGCCAGCAATATGCGTCTCTTCCAGCAAATAGCGGAATACACTGAGGTAGTTGGTGCAATAGACTGCATGCACATACACATCAAAGCACCAGCCGGTGAGCGGGGTAGGGCCTACATTAACCGAAGGGCTTCCCCTCCATAAACTGCCAGGTCGTGTGTGATGCCCAGGGCATAATAATGAATGTGTGTGCTGGCTGCCCTGGGAGCTACCATGATTCCCATATCTGGCATTTGACGCAGCTGTACTAGACATTTGCCAATGGGGACATCCCACATGGACACCTAGTGGGGGATGCAGGTTATGCACTGGAGCCGTGGCTGATGACACCCATCAGAAATGCACACACACCTGAACAGGAACGCCATAATGAGGCACATGCACAAACACGTAATGTAATAGAGTGTGTGTTTGGGCTGCTCAAGTCACGGTTCCGGTGTCTGGACACATCTGGTGGAGCCTTGCAGTACTCACCAACTACATATACCCAAATTGTCATGGTATGTGCTATGCTACATAATATGATCTTGTGAAAACAGCTGCAGCAGGACCAGCATAGGGCCGGGCCAAACAGCCCCTCACCATTGCCAAGGCCATCACAGGCAGAGCGTGACTCGGAGGATGAACAACCTGAGCCTGCCCCAGTAGGCAGAAGGAGGCGTGCCCAGTATGCCCTGGCCTTGGCAAAGAGGCAAAGCATAGCACATACACTGGCTCAGTAGGAACCCTGGGAATCATACCCCTCTCTGACTCACTCATATAATAACAGGGATGCCTAAAATGACATAAACTGCTCTCAAACATGTACAGGGAGTGTAGTATGTGCATCCGACAGAGGCAGCCCTGCAGCACCACCTGAGGCATGAATGCCATGTGTTAAGCAATATAACACCATGTAGTATATGCACACTTGATGACACTGACTAACATCCTACCCTCACCAAGCATGATGCCACAATATGACGATGAGATGATCAATTGCAATAATTGGCTGAAGTATTGCAATTAGTCAAAGGGGATCCAATGTGTGCCAGCCTGGGATGACATGCTGAGCATGACATGATGCTCCACCTGCTAGGGGTGGCATGAACCTATCAGTCCAGGCCTTATGGATACTGGCAAAGGCTGTTGTTACCTACAGCGTGCCCTGAATAGGTAAGGCTCAAAACACAAACTCACCTCCATAGGTATCACAAGGGATAAGAACCTAGATGTAATGCTACCCAATGCCAGAAATCTAAACAGCAAGATGCATGCAGTCTAAACTCCCCCAGTATGGAGAATGTCGATATCTGTCCTGTAACAGAAAACTGAGTCAAGGCTCACAACAGCACCCTAACACTACCAGGTTACACCTCATACTGTGCTGTACAGCCTCAAAACATGGAACAAGCTACAAAAGGAGGGTGACTAGCAATAATTGTCACCCCCATGTTGGTACCACAACAAGAAGCAGCATGGATTAGCCATGGTCAAGTAAGTAACAGTGGCTAAAACTGCCTCCCAGTTTATAGCCTGCTACAGACTACCATCCTAACACCAGTAACTGCACTTGGCCTATGTTGGAATACATGAATATATCAAGCCCTCCAAACCACATTATATTGGGTGACTGAAAATACCAAAACATAGACTGGGAGCATTATTCTAGCTCCAACACTGTAGGACAAAAGTGCCTAGAATCCATAAACCAAAATGCCCAGGAACAACGTACCACTCCCACAAGAGGGGTAAGCATACTGGATGTGATAATCAGCAACATGTGTAATGGATGGCAAGATGAGAAGTGTATCCCTCACTGGTAAGACCAGACCATAGAGTAATCACACTGGATATACACATCCTGACCACAGTCCCTGGCCAGAAAACCACAGTGAAAAACATGTGTAAAGCAAAAGTTGCACTCCTCCAAACTGATGTGGAATCCATTAAAGGCCCTGTGCAGGTGCAAAATATGGGCCACACCTCAAAACCTGTTATACAGGCATTCCATGAACACTGCCAGGAATGCTTGGATTATGCATTCCCAAATAAAACCAAGACACAATGCCATACACGCAGGCATCTGGCATGGTGGACACCAGCCATTACCAAACCATGCAAGAGAATGAGGAAGCTACTACATGATAGAGCAAACATAAAAAGGGAAGTAATCACTGATCAGTAGTATGGCAATAAAATATGTCCACACATACAATCCACTAAGGCCAGCTACAACAAGTTGAATCTGTGAATCTTGAGGCAATGTTACACCTGCCCCAAGTACAGAGACAACCCTCAACTCCCCCCAAGAAATACAAATATATGTGAGAGATGCAACCATTTATCCAAACCGGAGGCTGAGCTCCCTCAACTCAGTACTGTCAAAACTAGTCAGGAGGAGAAGGTAACCATACACACCACAAACCCAGTCCCACATAGACCTATCACAACTGCAAACCAAAGACATAAACACAGAAAAACATTCCCAGAGGCCATAATTACAAACACACCACATCAACAGAGGCCTCCAAAGCAGACACCCAAGCAACCACAACCTCCAAACATAGCACATGCAACACATAGTACACAAAGCTGGTGTGCCAAACAGTCACAGGCCAGAAGGAGAAACAACATGCCTGATACAGTTGTAATAGGTGACTCCATAGTCAGACACACTGCTGTCCCGCTCACCAGACTGAACACAGGAAAGGGTACAGTAAGCTGCCTGTAGGCTGCGACAATACGCCACATAACACAAGTACGCAGGTCACCCCAAAGCAAGTAGAAATATGATGCAGTCATTGTCCATGCTGGCATGAATGACCTGAGATGTACCTCCCTGGACTACATGAAAAGAGACATACATGAGCTCTCTGATTATGTAGTCCAGGCTGGTATGACACTGACTGTTTGCAGCATCCTACCCTTACCAAGAATGATGCCACAGTACAAACACAGAATGATCAGCTTTAACAAGTGGCACAATTACTGGTGTCATTCCAAGGGGATCCAATGTCTGTCTGCTTGGGATGTCATGCTTGACAAGCCACGCTGCTGTTCCAGGGATGGCTTGCACCTGTTACCCCTGGGCATCTGGATATTGGATAAGGCTTTTGCCACCTCCATAGAGCCTTTCATAGGCAAGGCTGAAAAGACTAACCCACCACCCGAGAAAACATAAGTGGAAAGAAACATAAGGGTAATGCTGACCAATGCCAGATGTGTAAACCTCAATATGCATGCTCCACAGGCCGTCCCCAGTATGGAGAACATTGATGTCCGTGCAGTGACAGAAACCTGCAGCAAGCCTCCTGACAGCACACCAGCACTACCATGTTATACCTCATATCATGCATTATGGCCCCAAAACCTGGACCAAAACATAAAAGGAGGGGGAGTATCCATATTCAGCGCAGACACCCATACGTCCAGGTAACCGACAATGCATGAAGCATCGGAGACCACCCATGTGCAACTAACTGTAGGCAAAACTGCTGTACAGTCTGTAGCATGCTACAGACCACACTCTCACACACAGGAACCCCACCCAGCCATCCTGAAGACACTGGACAGTATGAATGTCTCACCAAATACCAAACAAGGTACTCCCAAATTGCCACATAGGTGGTAAACCATTATGTATGGAAGGAGTAATCAGGGACCTAGGGACACAAGTGGACAGTAACCTGTTATGTGACACTCACATTGCCAACGTGGCTAGGAAGACTGTCTATATTGGACACCGTATCATGAAAAGATTCACATCTACATCAACAGAGGTCATTGTGCCCCTATACTGTTTTCTTATCAGACCCATAATCTAATACAATGCCTTATTTGGGATGTACCTTACCTGACACCTGCAGCAGTTAGAAAGACCTCAAAGGTACCTCACCAAGAGAATAAAGGGTCTCAAATATATGTCATATGCTGCCTGGCTGTAGACACCCCAGCTGAATGCAGTCACATGCTGCCTACACAGAGGCATTGTATGCCTGTTGTACAAGGCCATGTCCAACACAGGAGTAATGGACATGCTGCACCCCAGAAAACCCAAAGCCATCGGAGCTGTGAGAGTGAGAGATGTCAACCTCAACACATAATGAAATAGGATGTGCTGGAGGGACAGATACATAACCCAGAGGCTCTCTACACCCTGGAACAGAATCCCACTCCATGTTAGGCAGATCCCCTCACTGACACTCTTCAACAGGAATCTTGCCAAGTGGATAGATGATCATAGATGTACACTGGGGGTCTTCACTGTGTCACGTCCAGACAGAGGCACAGTAAAGTAAATCATAAATGGCCATAATATTCACACAGTAAGGGGTGGCAAAAGCCACACACACTCTGGCTAGGCTTATAAATGCCGTAGGGTGGATAGCCTAGTTTAAACCTATGAACCTATGAAGATACAAATTGTACAGGACAATAAGGATAAACACAAGGCTTTCTTAACTGATGGTAGGAACCTTGTTGGGAATTCACAGATATGCTCTGAATCACTCAAATATTACAAACAACATACCAAACACACACACATATTGCCAACATCCAACCTGACAGGTGCAGTGAACCCCCCCCCCCAGAATGCAAAATATCTATCCTAGCAGACTGCTGGCCCCCTGACATTGCAGATGCTAATGTAACAGTCAGCATCTACAAAGCAAAACATCCAGCAGCAATGGTATGAGGTGGTGTCCTGGGCTGAGTCCAACATGGACTCCAAGAAGAATGTAATGCCAAATCACACTACTGCTCAATGTCAGCCTTACCACTGGATATGTACCCAAAGAGCAGTGTACAACAACAGTGGTCCTTCTCAACAAAGGTGTTGCCTGAATGGATACCGCAAACTACCACCCCAGAATCCTGACAAGCTTGGTCTGCACAGCTATGGAAAGGATCAGCATGTACCGCAGACATAAAGATATTGGGGACCTACTGACACCGGACCCTACCCAGTGTGGCTTTCTTAAGTGCATATCCTGCCCCTTAAACATGTTTGACTCATTTGAAACAGTCATTAAGGTCATTGATGAGGGCAATGTGGTCCACACAGCGTAGCTGGACCTTGCAAAGGCTTCCATACAGTACCCCATGTGTTCATTATAGATAATCTCACCAGCTTAAATATAAACCCCTATGTCAGTAGAGGGGTTGCAAACCAGACCAAGGACTGAACTGACATGGTCAGACATGCTGCAGCCATGTCAGACTACAAACCAGATATAACTGGCATTCCACAAGGCTTGGTCCTGGGACCTCTCTCGTTTGGTATATATGTCCCAAGTTTGCAGAGGACTACAAAATGGCCACCATATCTGACCCTCCAGCTGACACAAGCATCCCACAAAAGGGCCACATAGAAACAGACAACTGGTGCCATAGCCATGTTAGCAAGCTAATTGCAGAAAAGTGTATAGTCAACCCCTGTGGATATACAGTAAGTGCCCACCAATTACCACATAGGTGTTAACCCATTAAGTACTTAATATGTAATGAGAGACCTGGGGACACAAGTTGATAGATATCCTGCATTGGACAAGCATGTGGCTGTAGTGGTTACAGAAACATACCATATACCCATCTAATCATGAAGGTTGTCAGATCTAGATAAGGGGAGGTCATTGTGGCTCTGCAGTCACCCTTCATCAGCATTACAATTGACTACAATAGCCCCTGTGGGATGTACCTCAGCAGACACCGCTATCAACTGTAAAGTCCCCAAAAGTACCTCACCAGGAGTATGAAAGAGCTTGAACAGATGCCATGTGTTGCCTGATTAAACAAACTGCAGTTTCATACACTGCCATACTGCCCACCCAGAGGCAAGCTGTGCCTGATGTATAAAGCCATGTCCAAGCTGTAATCAATGAACATGCTGCACCTTATACAATCTGAATGGCAGTGAGCTATGCACATGAGAGACCTGAACCCCAGCACTGACATACATAGGACAAGCTGTACTGAATGATCCATAACACAGAAGCCACCCCCATTCTTGAGTAAACTCCCAGTACAGGTTAGCCAGAGAGTCACTCATCGACTCTCCTCAAGAGGAATCTTGATGAGTGGATGGGAGATGGTAGGTTTACCCTGGGTATCACTGTTATGTCACGGGTAGACGGAGGCACAGTATACTAACCATGACATATGTCATGGCAAACTCCACTTACAGTGTGTGTCGAAGGACAAACACACTCTCCGACTAGCATTCCAAATGGCCTAGGGCACATCGCTAGTGTTTGCCAATGTACACCTATGTTGTGGAATACACTACCAATGTTGGACAAGCCTGGTTTAAGTAGTTCATATCTGAACATAATGCAACATGGTCAGATGTGCACAACTGGCCCCTAACCAGGCTGTTGTGCTCACTATGAAAATGTAAAGCAGTGATAGGACTAAAGCCCAGGATACTGTCCACCACAGTGAAAGTACTGAACCAGTACACTATACGGTACTTCAGTGTTAGGTCAGTATGAAAGGATGTTGACAACTGTATGCAAAGTATCCCATGCAAACCCTGCAGGCACAGTATAATCCCTGTTGTGTTCGGACACAAAGCAGTTGGACAGTAACTACACAACATGACGCACAACACACAACCATAAGCGTGAGATATTGTTGAAGTTCACACTCATCCACAAATGTGGTGGGCTGCAGAGTTCAACATATGGAAAGCTCACACTGGGCATGCTTGCACACTTTGATAAATGAGACATATGTCAGACAACATGCCATGGAAAGCCTGAACTGGGCATGCTCACACACTTAGGCCAAATCTCAGTTTAGCAGTTGGTCACACATATCTGGTATTTGTACGTGTTATTCCAGGAACCAACCACATTACAGCAATCTGCCCAGTGCACACAGTTAAATGACTACAGAGACATAAGTGATATAGTGGATCCCTCTCATATTCCAACATCTTCCACAGATACACAAGTTGTTCATAGAAACAGGGAATGCTATGGCAATAAAGACTTGCAAACAGTCTATTAGCAACAAATATTGTGCATCTGACAATTAAACATATGGGTGTAGAGGTCAACACTAGGCTGTTTGCCCTAGGGAATAACAGCTTAGCCAGAGTGTGCTTGGCGTCTGCCTCCCCAGTACAGTAGGCTACTGTGCCACTGTAAAGTAGGTCACATAAGGCACAGTGTGAGGCTAGTGTGGTGTGCCTCCATCAAGCAGGGACACAGTGGAGATCCCAGAGGTTGAATTTGCTAAGCCACATCCATGTTGTTGGTGTGTGCTGGAAGAGGGTTGGTGAGGACCTCTAACAGTAAGTGGGCGTCAATAACAGACTGAGGGGAGCCTTATCTGCATTGTCTGGACAATTTCACTGTCAACACTTTGTTGTGATGATTATGCAGCTTGATGCCATGATAGTCATATTATGTATCTGTCACAGTGACACCCGTATGGTTGGAGTCAGTATCAGCTGGTAGAGCAATCATGGTGCTTGGTATGCAGGGGTTTGAAAGCTAGGCAGGGAAGGTCCCATGTGCTAGCCTGTTCCACAGGGAAGCATATACTGAACATGAGGGGCCCTATGACTGAGGACCGTGGTATGCCAAATGTACCTGACATGTAGTAGGTGCTATGGTATGTTGGCCTCACTGTGTGTCCTGTCCATGAGCCACATAGCATAACATCCTGAGACACAGGGTACGATGTGCAGGTGGATGTGTATGTTGTCAATACCAGAATGGGGAATGGTGCTGAAAGGCAATGAGAGGACAATGTAGGATGTGTGGACTCCTGTACCATCAGCAACTGCCCTGGTAACTGTATGAAAGGAATCCACCATGTGTAGGGGCCATGCTCTGGCCCTAACAAGCCCAACCCGGGTGGCAGCAAAGGACGGGAGCCCAACAATGTCTCTGTGAATGATGTCCTTGATGATGTGCCCCATAGCCATGCAGAACAGTCCAGTCAGGTGTGTAGGACTATAGTCCCACTCGTGCAATGTGGTGCCACCTGTGTGTAGTGTGATAAATGCTGCTGTGTGCCATTCAGGGGCTACAATGTCTGAAATAAGGCTATTACTGAATATGGTGGCCTAGTGGGGAGACATGTAATTCAGAGGTTGGTGGACATCACAGCCTGGGACGTTGGAAGGTGACATGGGGCCAGTGTCCCAAGACATATAGAGTGTAGGTCAGTACTGTGTAGGTGTGACCACAGGGACACCACAATGTTCATGTATGGATTGCGGCCCTGTAGTGAGTGAGAGGGTGTAATGTCAGCATTGAATCCATCCTCCAGCATATTGGCAACAACACCTGGGTCTGCAATGTTCCTGAGTGACTGTTGTATGTGACAGCAGATGTGGGTGTTGCCATCGACTACTGATATACCACCATAATGCCTGGTGGTACACCCCGGAATGTGTGGCAGTCATGTTTATGTAGCTAGTCTTGGAGTATGTGATGAGGGACCCTGTGGCCCCACCATGGCTGACCAGTGAGCCACCCCACACATGGGAATGTACATCACTGTGCAACAGCCTACACCTGTTGTTGTACATCATATGTCCATGGAACATGACCACCAGAGTGGCGTCTGTTATCTGGTGTGTACTGTCATGGCTCTGTGTGGAATAGCATGATACATGCAGTTGTGTACATGCTAATGAAGTGCACTGGGGTATGTGTCAGCATTTGTATGTGCATTGTCCATCTGCACGGGTGTCATGATGTTAACAACCGCTGTCAGCAGACGTCTGTAGTAGGTGTTGTAGTACTCATATACTGTGTATGCTGTGATGGGTGTGTTGCCGGGATGTGGCTAACAAGGTTGATTAGCATATGTTTGGAATCCACCAATGAGGGGATAACCGCAGGTGTGTAACACCAGCCACATGGTGGTAGTGTTTATGCCAAGGGTAATGTAGGTCTTGGAGGTGGTGTGTATGGGTTGACCCAGCAGAGCGGAGGGTAGACTCATGGATGTGTTGGTACATGAGTGGCTATCCCAGTGAAGTGTGGGGTAGTGTCAGACACACATCAGTAGTAGCTGTCTGAGGCCCACTGTCCACTATACCAACATAGAAGGTATGTTACCCGTGGGGTATGAGGTTGACTCTGTCGCTTGTTACAATGTGTATAGCGGTCCCGGACACAGTTAGTTGCACATGGAGCACCTCTGCTGCATTGTGCTAAGTAACTTGCCAGGATGTGTGCAAAACATAGTGGGATATGGGAACCCCTCAGCTGTGGGTGTGCCGGTCCAGGTATGTGCCTGAGAGGTATGGTCTGTCTATAACCTGTCATTGCAGGTGTGCTCTGCAGAGCCTAGAGGCAGGTCCCAGTCACTGCAGAGATGTTTGAGTGGTGCATTATAAGGTGTGCCTTGCCTGCGTGCATCACAGAGGAAGATGCAAGCATTGTGTCACATGACCCCATGTCGTGCCTGCCAGTTACCGCCCTGCTGGTGACAGTTATTGGAAACTGTGCAAGACAGGTAGTATAGAAGCAGCAAGTGCCTTACATGTGAGCTGCACTCCCAGGGCTGACAGGTGCAAGTCATCTGTGCCACAGCATTGTGTTTGACCTGGTCAGTCATAGCGGACAGATACCAGATGCCTGTTGAATGACAATAGGAGCATAGGCAACTGTTGAAGTGACACAGTCAGTCATTGTACAGTGGTATCGTGTCCGGACGAATGCAAAATGCTCCCCAGGGCTTGGTCCACACCCTCAGGGCTATAAGACTGGTGAGCTATTGCATGTCCCTGCACACGTAGTCTGTGAAGTGGCATCACAGGGCAGTCACACTAACATGGAGAATGACAGTCATATCATACCTGGTGAGGTGTGGCATGGGTGCATAGGTTATGTTGCAGAAGCAGTTACCTGACAGCAAGATGTAAGCGACTAACGCCTTGTGTAGCCTGCTGTGTGGAACTGCAGTGTGACTCCCTACAGAGTCATCTATGACTGGAGTTTTGTGAATTTTATAACTCACTGTTGGCTGTATGTGATGGGCACACATGAGTCTGTGGGCTATAAGCTGGTGATGTTGTCTTCCATGATGGGGGCTACCTCTGGTGCCTACAGTGAGTATGGAGACGTACTGCACAAGTTGTCCTCGTAGGTGTGACCAGTGGTGTAGATCATGTGAGACTATGTAATGGGTGGGGTGTGTTGCGAATGTTACACATCCCCAAATGACTGTCAGGTGCAGTCAGGGTTGGTGACAGCATTACCCCCAGCCATAGCTGTCAACCTCCTGTCCCCAAACTGAGGAACATTAGCCCTCATACTGTGTGACAAATGGGCAAAACGTGGAACACTTACAACTGGCTTACTAACAGCTTCAACTAGGAAGGGCATATGATGGCTAAAATAGGCTGGTTTTACATATAAAAAGATATTCTAATGAATTAATATGATTCCCATCTATTTAGCCATGGCTAGCAGGTAAACAATTTACAACAATGAATGTGTGATAGACCCTTCCAATGTGGAACCTTGAGGAACATGCACCTTTTAGAACCCCATATGAGGTACGTTCCTCGTAATGAGGTATACCTGTGAGCTATGCCCCCAGCACGGCTGCAGAAGTGCATCCCCCACAGGCTGTAGTGCCGTATGTTGGGAGGTGAACATTGAATGTGTACATGAGACAATTGCTCTTTTGCCACATGTACGACATATCCCTCATATAGACAGGCAGTAGCACTGGTACGTGACAGTTGGACATGCCTGTATATATAACCATGTCCCACAGGATATGTGCGTTACGTGTGTACAACAGCTGTTGTACCATAAGCAAGCTGGGAAGTGTAGGACAGCCAGTGTACCTGTGGGAAATGGTGTGGAATGGGTGCTATAGTAATCAGTAGCTCATAACATGCTCACAAGTTCTGAACAAGTGCCTAGCAAGACCATACAATACAGATAGGGTGTTGGATAATATCAACCCACAAGTGGTGATGACAGTCAATTAGGGTGGCACCGCACTATAACCCTGCTGAGTATGGAGTGCATGTCCATGAACCATTAGCACTGTAGATGTTAGCAGTACAGATGTACAAGACAGCACGGATATTTGATTACAAATACCTTTGCATGTCACAGGAGTGTTCCACCAGTGGCCTGTTGACAGACTCACAACTACAAAGGTGCAAGAGTGACATGTGCACAGCACACCAGTGCCAGCTACAGTAGAACAGGGTTAATGTGTTGTACCCCACCCTCATTGTAGCCCATACCACACAGACAAATGTTAGGCATCTGTGTATGTAAGGCTGTGAATGGCCATGACCTATCAGTATAGCTGTGTCAGTGTTGTGAACAACATACAGAATGGGCTGTGTGGGTGAGGTGTGTGACATATGTGCACAGTCTGATGGATGATACCAGCAGTGTCACCGCTAGGTGAACATCCCTGTACCCATAAACTACTACCTAGGCTGTGGTCAACATTATGGACACTGTGTAAGGGATGGTGCTGTGCAGTGCACCCCCCGACATGGTGACATCTCCAGGCCCCTTAAGTAGTCATATAAGGTACCCATTTCATGTCAGGGTGCCATCCATGAGCACGGAGATCACTGGACAGGCATATACAGCACTGTGGTGACCAATATTGGATCACATACCACCTGTAAGGGGCAATGGCTATGCATGGATGTGCGATACCAGCCTTCAAAAGCCTCACCTCCACCATGCAGCATGCTGTCTACCTTGCAGAAGGACATTTGCTACACCATGATGATGGACATGCTACATGTCCATATCCTGATCTATAAGACATATGTCATGGACAGCCACCGTCCTAATACTAGGATCGCTACAGGCTGGACAGATCTATGTGCCATATATGTGACATACTCCCGCCATACCATGCAACCCTGTCCATCAAAGCTGCACATGTCATCCCTGTCATACATGGTGAGATGGCCGCATGGTAGATGTACTATCAACTGACTGGATCAGTAATGTGGCACTGATGCACCTTGCGGTGGCACAATGGCTGTCTTGTACAGCTTGGAAACCGTGCCCGCACATGCTATGGTTGATAACCATCCCTGCGAATGTCGTCTGACTAGCCATTGTCCCATGTCTATCACATGTGCAATACAGGCGATCCGTGGCAGGATGGTGAACAGTTGTACAGTGCTGTGTAGATGCATATGGCAAAACACATGCATGTACAGGTGTCCATGCGTATGTGTGCATTGTCACTGCTCAATTCCATTACGGCTGTGTCTGTGTTGATATGTGACATATACACAGCATCCAGGTCAACAGTAGTACCGTGGGCACATCCAGGCATGTGCAGATAGGTAAGAACACAAGTGCAGGCAAACAGACATGCCCACAGCAAGACAGCATTTACATGGAGTATGAACACTGTAATGAGGTGACACACATATATGGTGATGATATCCAATGCATAATGGGTGTGACATGTGTGACACAAACACGTCAGTCATGTCAGTGTCATGATGCTTTGCAAAGATAACTGTGCAGATGTAGTAGATGTCATAGAAATGTATGTGCAGCAGTATCTCTGTACATCTCTGAAACTGTGACCTGTCACCATCATTATGTCTTACAGATAATGCCCCGTACATGCCTCCCAGCATACACCCACCAGGATGATGATGTCCTCATCCCACAGCTCCATGACAACTATGACTTGTTGTTCAGCCATGTGCCACAGCATGCCCAGCAGCGGGATGACCTGTGGCAGGATCTATGCAGGAGGGTGAACGATGTGGGTGGCCATAACCGCACCTACCAGCAGGTGCACAGACACTGCACGGACTTGACATGCAAAACAGCGTGCCACTGCAATCACCAGGGAACAAGGTGGAACAGGTGGTGGGCCACCAACCCAGCCCCCACTCACACACACCGAGGAGCTACTGGCCAGTCTGGGGACACCCAGGGAACAGCATCCAGAAACACTAGCTGCCATCGTGGAGGTGGGTGTCTCCCAACCAATGAGCCTGGAGTTGCCTGGTAAGTCAGTACTGCACATATGGCTATTATATCCCATGCAGTTGCATGTGTCACTGTACATTATGTGAAGTAACAACATATGCAAGGTGTGTGGACACACATGCTGCATACTACAGTATGCTAAGTTGTGTATGCACACATGTGCATACTATATGGTATTACACAGGTGAATGTGTTCACATGCACAGTGCAACCTGTGGCTGTCATACAGTCATGGATAATGTTCATACTGGTGTGTCACCCCTATACAGGTACCTCTGGCGTGCCGCACAGACATGAGTCAGTTGCAGGTCAGATTGTCATCAGTATCAGGCATGTTACAGTGTAGATCTATTTGCCATGTGGCCAGTTAACAATTGCATACCTGATGTTTATTCCAGTCACGATATGCAGGTCGCACCACCCGTCATTCACACAGGCCACCCATGTGCAATATATACACACGTAATGATACACCAACTTGAAACCACAGTACTTGTCATTGCAACATGTGTGGTCAGCTGTGCATACAACGGTGGAAGTGTTCTACACTGGAGGCATATGTAGTATGCATTGGAACAACATGTGTGGTACGCACACAGTACCACACAGTGAGCTGTGTAATGGGCAGCCCACAGGTGTCACCATTGTGTCATATGCCCCTGCATTGGATGCACGCATTGTGATGTGCCACCTAACATGTCCCAGACATGTAGTGTTCTGTCTGCAATATTGTCACACTATTGCATGACCTATACCCACATACCAAACATACAACCCGTTGTCTGCATAACCCTGTGGATTGTGACATATCTGACATCTATGGGTGTATGTCATATGGGACAACACAGACATGTGAGATAGATGCCCATCACACACAATTGACTAACACATGTGCACACATGGCCATGGGGGATGGCCAGAGACATGTAGCCACACAGTACTTGGGATGTGTATACACCCTGTTGCACATTGTCCACACATGGTCCAATTATAGCCTTAGTTGACTGATTATACAGTTGATGTGGTACACTGGACAACCTAAAAGCCTGTGCACAGCTACTGGAGGTGTCACTGAAGTCTACCATATACGATCTGTTGAACATCATGATTGTGTTGCAGTTAAGGCTATGCAATGTGTACATATTATGCATTCTACAGCAACATAGATGCCTCATGATGCCATGCAATGGCACAGTGTCTGTACTTCACACTGTATAGCAATGTAGATGGCTCACACTACCCTTCCATGCTCATGCACATTTGCTAAACATGCATTCTATCTGTAGGGCATACACTCAACACTGCAATGTGATACCCATTATGATGCTGTACATGTGTCAGGACACCATTGTGTCAGACATGTATGCATGTTAATGCACATGTCAGCAGATTACATGTCAAGGTCATGTCAGCCATGTGTACTGTTATCCTTGTCTGGGCCACATGGTGTATCACGGGGATGCATGCATACTACCATGATTGTGTGAACTGCATGGCTACTGATATGACACCTGCTTGCTGTAGTGTGCACCCCAGGGAGGTATGCTTACTAACACTATTAATTTCTGAGCTGCATGCTCTCTGCTGTATCGCAGGCATGTTGCATGCCATCTGGCAAATCACATGCATGGTGTGTGTCTGTGTGTGTGTGTGTGTGTGTGTGTGTGTGTGTGTGTGTGTGTGTGTGTGTGTGTGTGTGTGTGTGTGTGTGTGTGTGTGTGTGTGTGTGTGTGTGTGTGTGTGTGTCTGTGTGTGTGTGTGTGTCTGTGTTTGTGTGTGTGTGTGTGTGTGTGTGTGTGTGTGTGTGTGTGTGTCTGTGTGTGTGTGTGTGTCTGTGTTTGTGTGTGTGTGTCTGTGTTTGTGTGTGTGTGTGTGTGTGTGTGTGTGTGTGTGTGTGTGTGTGTGTGTGTGTGTGTGTGTGTGTGTGTGTGTGTGTGTGTGTGTGTGTGTGTGTGTGTGTGTGTGTGTGTGTGTGTGTGTGTGTGTGTGTGTGTGTCTGTGTCTATTGTACTTTACAGTATTTCTTTGCATTCACAGGTGATGTAGGTGCGTTACCCTCCTGCGGTCCATCTGATGTTAGTGTCCCCACAGATACCAGCGGTGATGAACATATGCATGAGGTACAGGCAGGGTTGTCAGGGGCTGATTCTGAGCCAATGGTTACCATCCCAGCTATGTCCCCCTCTTCCCCGCACACAGTTCTGCTGCCAACACATACCGCATCACCAGTGGCCATAGAGTAAGGACAGTCAGCGTCTGTTAGCGTGGAACAGGAACGTGTGGTGGCTACAGAAGGTGTGTCTACACACCATGGTGTCAGTGTAATGACTGCAGATGTGCCACACAGGCATGTGGCTGGTGCTGCTCGTAGGAGGACCTCTGGCAGACATACACCTGCAGGACAGAGCGCAGCAGCTGGTATCACCAGACGCATGTTCCAGACTGTAATGGCGGCACAGGCACGTGCTGAACGGCAGAACAAAGAAGGGCAGAGGCTGCAGAGGGCTGCTATCCATACCCTAAATGACAACATCAGGCATTGGCAAATGCTCAACAGCAGATTGCTAATGAGGGCTGCTATCCATACCCTAAATGACAACATCCAGGCATTGGCAAATGCTCAACAGCAGATTGCTAATGTTCTGGATAGGCGATTAGGTGAAATGGTCGGAATCCTTGACCGAGGCATGGCAATCCACGAGCAGGAACTGTCTGTGCTGGAACATCTGGCAGGAGTGAGGCGTAGGCCACGTGGACGTAGGCCGGCAACACCACCTAGTGTAGGTCGACGTGAGTGTGCCACCTCACATGCCCGCTCCCATAGTGCTGGTAGCAGTAGCAGTGCAGCTAGTTCTGCGCTGTCAACACCAGGACACAGCAGGCCACGTGAACGTGGCCCTGGACGTTCTCAGCGGGGACACGGTTCCAGCGGACATGTGTCATCAGACAGTAGCCACTCTGTACCTCCACCTGGTAGTGCCCATGCAACCCCAGGCAGGCACAGGTCACGTGGCCGTGGACAGACACAGTGAGCTGTACAACATGCTCTGTACAATCTGGGGCTGTCAATTATACCCCGTGTAGGCCTCACAAATGGCAGAACTGTGTACACACATACACGCACACAGCAAACACAACTGTAGGGCTCCACAACATCCACATGCATTCTGCACAGACATGTCCAGTCAACTCACCAGCCCTTACACACACACACATGATGTTATCCATTGGTGCAACCTATGCCCCTGGCAAACATATCACCCTGTGCATATGATGAAGCCTGTGCCGCATCCCTGTCATCCACACCATCGGTGCAGGGTTATGCACAAATATTCTGATGCACAGGGTGAACAGCATAATGAGAGGTGTATGTAATATTACCTGTGTATGCATAGTGAGGGATGTGTATGTTGCAGTGGTTGTGTGTGAATACTGAGAGATGTGTATGTGATATTACCTGTGTATGCATAGTGAGGGATGTGTATGTTGCAGTGGTTGTGTGTGAATACTGAGAGATGTGTATGTGACATAGGTTGTGTACTGTCGGCATGCACCGGTCATACCATGTAGTGCAGGTGCAGCATGCATTGTGATGTGTTCATGGTATGTGTCTCGGTTACATCTGTAGCACCATGTTGGTTGTGATACCCTGGTTCCCTCCTATGGTGTACTTGCATGTGCCTACAGGTAGCAGTGTTTGCAGTCCCCCACGTGTAACTGTGGATTGCTCACAGGCACGTCTGGCAATATCAGCATGCTACATGTACCCTCATCCTGACTGTTGGAAACACCAACATGACACAGATGTCCGCGCATATACTGCACCTGGCGCATGTGGTCAGTGCCATAGGCTACACTGGACAGAGACGTGACATACATAGCAGGACACATTACAGGTATGGTGACATGGTGCAGGGGTTGTACACAGCGGTCTGGCCAATGATGTTGTGAGGTGACACTTGGTAGCTGGAGGCCACATTGTGCAGCAGTAGGACCCTGTAACAGTACGGGAACATGGCCACATTCACGGGGTGTACACCACTATAACGCACACCCAATAGTGTGCAGGTTGGGACCCTTGCCTATGTGGTCATCACCCTTACAGTACTATGCACCCACACGACGTGTCACAGAGAAGGAACATGCACATGTAGCCAGTATGGCTGGGACCTATGGCATCAACAGGGTAGTGCAATGCATCACCATTACGGGTTAGTCACCACGTGGGGTTAGGGATCATTTCTCACCGTATATTAGCATACACCCTCACATGAAGCACCACACATACATACAGACACACACACACACTGTGGTGACCACACTTGTGTATACAGACAGCAGACATGTGTGATGCACCACACCGGCCGACGTCATGCTTCCCACACTGACGTATGTACAGATCTCTACAACGGTGTACAAGGATGTGTAACAACTGGGACATATTCCCTGCAATATGTGGCATCTCTGGTCACACATTCAGACACACATGGCAGTACTGGGAATTATACACCTGCCATATGATGACACGTTTGATAGACATGCAGCGGTATTGATTGCATTATGTGTACCAACGCTATATCTGGCAAATGTGCTGCTATATGCACGCGGGAGGTTGTAGGTGTTACAGGTGCCATGTGACATATAGTTGGTAACACCTGACCGCTGTGTATGCATTATGTCAGCACCGTCATGTAACAGCGACATAGCGTACTGTTTGCACATGGCATGATAGGATGGTGTGTGACACAACTGTGAGCCACCCCTGCACACATACATCTACACAGGTGGTACACCACATTATGTACACACATCCCTCCATATGTGCTGTTTGTATGTCACCGTATACAGGTGTCAATGATGGGTCTGCATTGCGACTGCATGTTGTAGGTTGGTGCAACTATGGTACGGACATCGGCCACTGCACATGCATGGTTGCTGCATGCACAGTACAGATGTCACATGTGTCTCCTGTTGCCATGTTTGTATGCATTGCTATTGTTGGACATGTGTGTTGACATACATAACACATGGACTGTGGTATGATATCATGGGTGTCACAGGCGACCAGTACAGGGGTATGTGTCCCGGTCAACACTGCTACCCCCTGTAGTGTGGGCATTCAAGAGACATGGGCCCACCTTCCATTCGTGTGTGTAGCATTGATTAGGCCACTGTTATGCACGAGGTATATCACAGGCTATGTATGGATGTGTTGTGTGTGCAGTCCATGCACACATCCACACAATCACATGTATGACATATCCAGATGTGTGTTCATTGGTGTACAGCAACAGTCAGGTGTCACAGCTGTGTAAGGGCCGTGGTATGTCTTGAGCCGACCTGTGCATGTATACTGGTATCATTGCAATGCATAGCACCTGTTGGATCCCTGTTGGCACATGTGTACTCTGCACAGCTGGTGTACACCTCTGTAC
The DNA here is from genome assembly GCF_019279795.1 of Protopterus annectens. Taxonomy (NCBI): domain Eukaryota; kingdom Metazoa; phylum Chordata; order Ceratodontiformes; family Protopteridae; genus Protopterus; species Protopterus annectens. Next base: position 1,421,755,293 of record NC_056746.1, on the reverse strand, counting down.
AGCCCAGTGGTCATGTGTCACATGGTGTTGTGGTACTGTAAGGCTGTGTAGTGCTGCACCGACTACATAGTGCTGACTTGACAGCTACAGTGTACACTGCAGTGTGTACATGTGTGACCTGCACCTGTGACAGCTGTGATGGCAGCTGTGTGTGTACAGGTCACTGCATGTGTGACCGTCCTGTGTGTGAGGACAGTTATACCTTCCTGTGCCCTTCTGTACTGTGCCCTTCTGTGTATACACTCCATCTGCATGCACGACAGGCCTTTGCAACAGCTATGTGTGTTAGCATGCCCAGTATGCTGTTGTGTAGATGGACACACAGTACAGTCCATGTACACAGTTGTGTAGATGGACACATGGTACAGTCCAATCTGAGACCTTCCGTGTTTACACTCCATCTGCATGCAAGACGGCCCTTTGCAACAGCTAAGTGTGTGAGCATGCCCAGTATGCTGTTGTGTGGATGGACACACAGTACAGTGCATGTACACTGTTGTGTAGATGGACACATGGTACAGTCCAATCTGAGACCTTCCGTGTTTACACTCCATCTGCATGCAAGACAGCCCTTTGCAACAGCTAAGTGCGTGAGCATGACCAGTACACCATTGTGTAGATGGACACACAGTACATTCCACATTGCGCCCTTCCGTGATTAGACTCCATGTGCGTGCTAGACAGCCCTTTGCAACTGCTAAGTGTGTGAGCATGCCCAGTACGCCGTTGTGTAGATGGACACACAGTACATTCCACACTGCGCCCTTCCGTGATTAGACTCCGTGTGCATGGTAGACGGCCCTTTGCAACTGCTAAGTGTGTGAGCATGCCCAGTACGCCGTTGTGTAGATGGACACACAGTACATTCCAAACAGACGTGTGATACTAAGCATGTGGGCATGGCCATTGACATCCTGTATAGCCATGGTGGTCATCCAGGCAACAGATGTCCATTTTCAATGTCACGATGGATGCCTACATTGAACACACTGGTTGCTGTCTCGAAGGGTGTACTCTCTGTGGCGCATCCTGTATCTATTTCGTGTTGTAGTGCTCCGTAGATATTTAGTTGGCCCGATGACAGCACTGCCGTGTTTGTCTACATCTACCTTGGGACAATAATATGCTTTCAGACTGCTCACTCTCTAAACATTCCCTATCGGCATCTTTGCCTTTGTGGATGATGTCACCCACCTAGAAGTATGCCTCTGGGAGTGCTGTGTTCAGTAATCTCAGTAGCACGTTCTGTAAATGCGTAATGCTATAGTGTGATAAGGTAGTTAGGTGTATGTTCAACTCCTGACCCTGCCAAGTGTGTGTTTCCAGCTGCCTGGGGACACAGTAATGCTTATTGGAGCATGGGTATCCAATCAAGTTGTTGTTAAGCGTGAAAAAGGAAATATTTAAGAAAATACGCGCAATCTATTCTCCTATTTTGAGGGGGGATGATTCATTGGAGGTGGAGGCCTCACAAGTTAATGTAGTGACAAGTGTTAACAGCAAAAAGGGACCTTGTTTTATAATGAAGTACAATGGCAAGTCTTCGGAGTTGTGTGCGGTGTTGAGAAGTGTTTGGGATTACTGTTTGAATAATGACTTGAAGGCGGTGGTGGGTAATGAACCAGTGATAGTCTATAGTAGGGGTGAAAATTTGAAGGCTATTTTGGAAAGGAGTAAGCCACACACTAGGTCTAGGATGGGTAAATGTGGAAGGTGTAAAAGTTGTAGATTCATTGCTGATGGCCCTTATGTGGTCATTTCAGGTTTTCAGTACACCTTACCTTGTCCAGGAATATGCAACTGTAATTCCAGGAATTTAGTATATGTGGTGAATTGTTCATCCTGCGATGCATTTTATGTTGGGATGACAACCCGTAGACTTAGAGACAGGATTCTTGAGCACCTCAGATCTAAAAAAAACAAAGATATCCATAATGCTTTGTATCTCCACAGTTTGAAATGTAATAATTTTAAGAAATTTGTGTTCTTTGTTATTGACCGGGTACATGTAGAAAAGGGTGGTGATGTTAAGAACAGGGTGGCGTTGAAGGAGACAGAATGGCAGTTAAGATTGAATGCAATGAAGTACCCGGGTCTTAACGACTACATTTCTATCAAGCCACTCTTGATACACAGATCACAAGTTTTGTAAATTTTGTATATGTAGTTTTTTATGAATACATATTTTAAAAATATTATTTAAGTGTGCATTTATATTTATATTTACATATATATTTATGTTTTTCTGGGTAATTTTCATCAACTAAATTATGGTGACAAATATGATATACATTATTATCTTTTTTATATGAGTATACATATTTATAATAATTTTAGATTTAATGAGAATCAGAAATGTTATTGTGTGGAAGTTATATGCATTTCTTATTCATCATTATATTTTTTTGATGAATTATAGTTGAATTATAGTTGATTTTTATTAGACCATTATGAGTTAAGAGGATGTTATTTAATGTTGAAGGCTCATTGGCTGTTTTTTAATTGTTCAATATGTAATTGTAATTGTTTTCAGTATAAATTGAGGGAGGGTGCATTCACCATTTGACTCTGATGATGCCTTGTAAGGTGAAAGCGCTAAGTCTCACATTAAAATTATTGCTATTTTGAAAAAGTTTTTGCCTTGTTCCTAAGTTATCGCTGCTACTTGGTTGCCTGGTGTTTTGGTGTGCAGTGGCCGTGGAGTTATTGTTTTTTGTTAATACCCTAATTTTGGGTAAGCTTTCTGGTTTTCACAGTAATGCTTTTACATGCCTCACAACACATACATTCCCTATTGGCGTCTTTGCGGATGATGTCACCCACCTAGAAGTATGCCTCTGGGAGTGCTGTGTTCAGTAATCTCCGTAGCGCATTCTGTAAATGCGTAATGCTGTAGTGTGATAAGATAGTTAGGTGTATGTTCAACTCCCGGCCCTACCAAGTGTTTGAGTTTGTTCTTCCAGCTGCCTGGGGACACAGTAATGCTTTTACATGCCTCACAACACATACATTCCCTATCGGCGTCTTTGCGGATGATGTCACCCACCTAGAAGTATGCCTCTGGGAGTGCTGTGTTCAGTAATCTCGGTAGCGTGTTCTGTAAATGCGTAATGCTGTAGTGTGATAAGGTAGTTAGGTGTATGTTCAATTCCCGGCCCTGCCAAGTGTGTGTGTGTGTTTGCAGCTGCCTGGGGACACAGTAATGCTTTTACATGCCTCACAACACATACATTCCCTATCGGCGTCTTTGCCTTTGCGGATGATGTCACCCACCTAGAAGTATGCCTCTGGCAGTGCTGTGCTCAGTAAACTTGGTAGCGCGTTCTGTAAATGTGTCATGCTGTAGTGTGATAAGGTAGTTAGGTGTATGTTCAACTCCCGGCCCTGCCAAGCATGTGTGTGTGTTTCCAGCTTCCTGGGGACACAGTAATGCTTTTAGATGCCTCACAACACATACATTCCCTATCGGCGTCTTTGCCTTTGCGGATGATGTCACCCACCTAGAAGTATGTCTCTGGGAGTGCTGTGCTCAGTAACCTCGGTAGCGCGTTCTGTAAATGCGTAATGTTGTACTGTAATAAGGTAGTTAGGTGTATGTTCTACTCCCGGCCCTGCCAAGTGTGTGTGTTTGCAGTTGCCTGGGGACCCAGTAATGCTTTTACATGCCTCACAATACATACATTCCCTATCGGTGTCTTTGCCTTTGCGGATGATGTCACCCACCTAGAAGTATGCCTCTGGGAGTGCTGTGTTCAGTAATCTCGGTAGTGCGTTTTGTAAATGCGTCATGCTGTAGTGTGATAGGTTAGTTAGGTGTAAGTTTGATTCCCAGGCCTGCCAAGTGGTTGTGTGTGTGTGTGCATGCTCCCATCCGCCTGAGGACTCAGGTTATGCTTTTAGATGCTTCGCACCATGGATATATCCTGCTGACATCTTTGTCTTTGCGGATGTTGATACGCACCTAGTAGAATGCCTGTGGGTCTGCTGTGTTTAGTAATCTCGGTAGCGCGTTCTGTAAATGCGTCATGCTGTAGTGTGATAGGGTAGTAATGTGTAAGTTCGATTACCAGCCCTACCACGTGTGTGTGTGTCTGTGTGTGTATGTCTGTCTCTCTCTCTCTATATATATATATATATATATATATAAAATCTATTTTCTGCCCATAACTCTGCTCTTGCATGGACAGCTGACTGTTTCATGTATCGCATATTTGCATAGCTTTCACATACCAATGGGGTATGTTGCAAATTCCAACATTGTCCATGCAACGTCCATGTTACGGGTGGTGTTACACGCCCTTACAGGCGTTTGCTGTATATCTTGGCAGACATCTATCCTTGCTGTACTCTCACTGTACTCATACATGCCGGAGGCTTCATGTATCATGACCTAATTTTGCTGTGTGTATGTCTATTTGTGCTGTGTGCATGGCTGTGGGTATGTCCCACTATCATCATTTGTAAAGGTGACAGCCCTATAGGTACTTCATGTAGACTGCTGTGTCATTTGACATGTCAGCACATACTGCGGACAGTACTGAATGTCCTACTGCAGCACATTTCATACCTTCTGCGTTATCTTGCAGTCGATAATGCTGTTTCCTCACACATGCATCTGTTTCTGATCATACCACTCCACCTCCTAGAGCAAACTTCTGGACAAGGCCTTATCTGATAGTGGGACACATAGGGGCAGTATTGACATGTTGCTCTTACAAACGTAGATAGTTAACACAATAATATGTTTTGCATTAGTATGGCTTTTCTGATGGATTTGGTGTCTTAATCACATGTTTGTCATTATTTCATGACTTCAGTTATCAGGAATGTGCCAGAATGGTACTGATGTTACGTGGAACACACCAAACATATGAGGCAGAACTCTGCACATTCTGCGTAAATCTGTACAGTTGCGGAGTATGTGTCTGATACAAGATATCAACTTTCTGACACCAATACACACACTGTATGGCAGCATCACAGGCCATATGCCATTACATTTATATTGCAGGACACACCACCCAGAGAGTTGTATTCCTCACACAGGCCAACAGCTGCTTATCCACACTAATTAGTCTATCATGTACCGTATATGCGCCGGTATTTGCGCTTTCTGTCAGTGGCAGAGCTCACGATGCAGTATGGGGACTGGACATTGTTACAGTGACACTGCATGACACCCTGAGGGACACATTACTTTTGTGTCTATTAACCTTCCATTGACATTCACAGGGCATACGTTGTCATTCACATTTGTCGGAGTACATGTATGACTTGTACATGTTTTCTCATTTGTCCTGATGTGTTTCTTCTCACCTGTCCACCTAGTATCACTAGTTCTGTACATGTATTTTGGACAGGTTACCTTCATACCCTAACCTGTACACATTATGGGTAGACGCCTGACATTTGACCTTTGCCCTTGTTACATTTGTCATAGTAATGTGCCTTTCTGGTAAATTGCTGGCAAGGCATTACGAACTGTGCGGTTAGATAATAGTGACTGACATTTCCATTACATGATTAGTAACACTCATAACATTCATATTCCTGGCTACGCCAGTATTCTCTAATGTTCTGACTTTGTCTGGGGTATATCTAATATAGTCCCTATTTGTATTTCATGTACTATGCCTTAGTGCAGCTGTCCTATTCTGACAATTTGCCAGTTATGGTTACCATCTTGGTGATACGCATGTCCATCCATTAATATCGCCTACATGACACTGATATAGGACCCTACATATTCCCAAAATGGTTTACGCAATATCCAGTGGATGGTTTGCCCCATCATTGAGAATATAGGAGTGTGCTATACCCACATCACTCCCACGGGGCGGGTCTATGAAATCTCTGCCAAACAACACCTAGGCCCATTTCTGCATACTCATGATTCCCATACCTGACAACCCTCTACAGTACCCATTACACATGTTTAATGTGGCGGTACTGAAGTGTGGAGATACTTATATGCACTCCCACTCTCCGGATATCAGTTCGTACATCATACATTCCATCGACACATGTGTCATCACCCTTGCACCTGCTACTGTTGCATGTACAGCTATATCGTATTTGCTGAAGTCACTTATTAGCATCAATGTCGGTTGACACTACGTATGGATCAATTTTTGGGGTCCTGCAATGGACACCTATATGCATGTTTAAAGTGTAGAACTTGCTGGACTGTCACTTTCTGGCCAATGGTTTGGAAGGCAGTGGTTTATTCACCTTTCGTGCATGTCTGTTTGTCTACCCATATTAGCTATAACGTGGCCTATTCATGTACATATGTCATATCTACGGGACATATGCCTGTTGTGTATACATATATACATGTACAATCCTCATTTCATAACTTGCTTTGGTTTACGTCTCTGGATTATGTGTATACACATATATCTATATCCATACCATACCTTTCCACTGTACAGATTGTCCGGGCAGGGGAGGGGTTTTTCAAAAGGCCCGGGTTGGCCCTTCTTTAAATTTTTTTTTTTTTTTTTTTTTTTTTTTTTTTTTTCCTTTTGGTTTTTTTTTTTTACCAAATTTAAAAAAAACCTGTGGGGGGGGCCCCCCCCCATTTTTTTTGGGGGCCCAAAGTTTTTTTGTGGGGCAATTTTTTCAATTTGGAAAAAAACTTAACCCGGTTGGGGGAAAATTTTTTCCCGGCCCAAGCCCCCAAAGGGGGTTTTTAAAGGGGTTTTACGAAAAATTTTT